>NW_024070187.1:17959253-18015248 GCF_014754425.2 Oryx dammah
GATCAAATGGGATTTATTGTAGGGATGCAAGAATGATTCAATATCTGCATATTAATCAATGTGATTAATATGTGTCCGCCTCTTGTGACCCCATGGACTGTAGCCTGCCAGGTTCTTCTGTCCACAGGGATTCTCCAGGCAAGAATACTGGAGTGAGTTGCCATTTCCTTCTGCAGGGGATGTTCCTGACCCAGGAATCAAACCCAGATCTCCTGCACTGGAGATTCTTTACCCACTGAGCTACAAGGGAAGCCCAATCAATGTGATACATCATGCTAACAGATTTAAGAATAAAAGTCATATGTTCAACTCAATAGATACAGAAGAAGCTTGACAAAATTCAATACCAATTAAAGATTAAAAAAAATAAACTCTCCACAAAGTGCGTATAGAGAACATAATGTAATAGAATCCATATATGAAAAGCCCACAGGTAACATCATACTTAATGATGAAAAGTTGATAGCGTTTTATCTAAAATCATGAAAAAGAAAAGGATGCTCACACTCATCACTTTTATTAAATATAGTTTTAGAAGTCCTAGCCACAGTAATCAGACAAAAAAAGAAAAAGAAATAAAAAGCCTCCAAACTGGAAAAGAAGCAGAATCATCATGTTTGCTAATGACATGACATGACACAGAAAATTCTGAAGACACCACCAAAATACTACTAGAGCTCTTTAATGAATTTGGTAAAATTATAGGATGTAAAAGTAATATACAGACATCTGTTGCATTTCTACACACTAACAATAAACTATCAGAAAGAGAAATTAAGGAAACAACCCCCCTTACAATGCCAAAAAAAAAAAAAAAAACAAACCAAAACCAGGAATAAATCCATCTAAGGAGGAAAAAGACATGCATTGAAAAACTATAAGACAATGGGAAAGAAATCAAAGAAGACACATATAGATGGAAAGATATAGCATGTTCATGGCTTAGAAAAGTTAATATTGTTAAACAATCATATTACCCAACGTAGTCCCTACCAAAATACCAATGCTATTTTTCATAGAAACAGAGCAAACAATTTTAAAATATTTCAGTTTAGTTCAGTCACTCAGTCATCTCTGACTCTTTGTGACCTCATGGACTACAGTAGTCAGGCTTCCCTGTCCATCACCAACTCCTGGAGTTTACTCAAACTCATGTCCATTGAGGCAGTGATGCCATCCAACCATCTCATCCTCTGTTTTTCCCTTCTCCTCCCACTTTCAATCTTTCCCAGCATCCGGGTATTTTCAAATGAGTCAGTTCTTCGCATCAGGTGGCCAAAGTATCGGAGTTTCAGCTTCAGCATCAATCCTTCCAATGCATATTCAGGACTGATTTCCTTTAGGATGGACTGATTGGATCTCCTTGCAGTCCAAGGGATTCTCAAGAGTCTCCTTCAACATCATTTTTTTGGAACCAAAAAGACCTCAAATAGCCAAAACAATCTTAAGAAAGAAGAATAGGCCTGGAACAGGGAAGTATCACACTCCCTGACTTTTGACTATGGTTTAAAGCTACAGTAGTTAAAACAGTATGGTACTGGATCAAAAACAGACACATTAAAAACAGAAAGACCCATAGATCTTTGGAACAGAACAGATAGTCCATAAATAAACCTACCCACTTATGGTCAGTTAAACTATGACAAAAGAGGCAAGAAGATACAATGGAGAAAAAAAAGTCTCTTCAATAAGCAGTGTTGCAGGGAACCCATCCTGGTGCTCTGTGATGCCCTAGAAGGGTGGGACTGAGGGTGGTAGTGGAAGGGAGGCTCAAAAGGAAGTGGATTTATGTATACTTACAGCTGATTCATGCTGTTGTACAGCAGAAATTAACACGAATTGTAAAGCAATTATCCTCTAATTAAAAAATAATTTAAAAACAGTGTCAGGAAAACAGGACAGCTACATGCAAAACAATTAAAACATCTCACAACATATACAAAAATAAACTCACATGAATTAATCATTTAAATATAAAACCAAACCCCACAAAACTCCTAGAAGAAAGACAGATTTGACATAAATCATAGCAATATGTTTTTGATCTCTTAAGGAAAGCAAACAAATCAGATCTAATTAAACTTAAAAGCTTTTGCACAGCAAAGGAAACCACTGACAAAATAAAACAACAACCTACCGAACAGGAGAAAACATTTGGAAATGATATGACTAATAAGGGGTTAGCATCCGGTCCCATCATTTCATGGCAAATAGATGGGGAAAAAATGAAAACAGCAACAGACTCTATTTTCCTGGGCTCCAAAATCACTGCAGATGGTGACTGCAGCCATGAAATTAAAAGACACTTGCTCCTTGGAAGAAAAGCTATCACAAACCTAGATAGCATATTAAAAAGCAGAGACATCACTTTTCCAACAAAGGCCCATCTAGTCAAGGCTATGATTTTTCCAGTGGTCATGTATGGATGTGAGAGATGGACTATAAAGAAAGCTGAGTGCTGAAGAATTGATGCTTTTGAACTGTGGTGTTGGAGAAGACTCTTGAGAGTCCCTTGGACTGCAAGGAGATCCAACCAGTCCATCCTAAAGGAGATCAGTCCTGGGTGTTCATTGGAAGGACTGATGTTGAAGCTGAAACTCCAGTACTTTGGCCACCTGATGTGAAGAGCTAACTCATTTGAAAATACCCTGTTGCCTGGAAAGTTTGAGGGCAGGAGGAGAAGGGGACAACAGAGGATGAGATAATTGGATGGCATCACCACCTCAATGGACATGAGTTTGGCTGAAATCCTGGAGTTGGTGATGGACAGGGAGGCCTGGAATGCTGCTGTTCATGGGATCGCAGAGTTGGACACAACTGAGCAACTGAACACAGCCAATATTTTATAATAAATTTAAATGGGGTGTAATACTATAATAAATAGTCTATATAAAATTTGTATCACTACATTGTATATCTGAAACTAATGCATTGTAAATCAATAATACTTCAATAAAATATTCTAATTTAAAAAACTAAAAAATAATAAAATTATATACACAACATATACTATAGTTCTACTGACATTGCTGATACAGATGATTACAGGTCAGATTTCTAACTATATTTTTTAAAATTCATATTTCTAACCTGACTTTACTTAGTAAGTTAAGAAGTAACAGGGATGGAATATAGCTAGTGGTGGTGGGTAGATATAGAGTATGGGATCAATAATATTATAATTCCCAACTTTGAGAATAATTTTGCTTCAAAATATGTGCCAGAAAATCAGTCATCAGTGTCATATGCCATCATTTCACTAATATAGGGGAAAAGCAACCTAAAAACTATAAAGGTAAAGTAGAAGACAGAAGTCATTTAAAGAATGTTTCCTGAAACTTCAAACTAAAAATGATACTTTATGGAAGAGAAACAGAAGTAAGTCAGTTATAAAGTCTTTGCTTCTGGATGTTCTCCAGCCTTGCAGTACCTTGAGAATTTCACCCAACATAACCATGGTCTTAAAGGAAATCAACCCTGAATACTCATTGGAAGGACTGATGCTAAAGCTGAAGCTCTGATACTTTGGTCACCTGGTGTGAAGAGCCGACTCACTGGAAAAGACCCTGATGCTTAGAAATATTGAAGACAGAAGGAGAAGAGGGTGACAGAGGATGAGATGGCGGGATGGCATCACTGATTCAATGGATGTGAACTTGGGCAAACTCCGGGAGATGGTGAGGGACAGGGAAGCCTGGCATGCTGCAGCCCGTGGGGGTGGCAAAGAGTTGGACACGACTTGGCAAGTGAACAACAACTACCATGGTCTAAGCTAGCTGTAGCTAAAACCCCACCCCGGGCAGTGATCCGGCCTCACCAGCACTGCTGGATTCTGCAGTAAGTGAACCAAGGAGCACATGAAGAGCATTGCTTTCATGTGGGGGTACTAGGACCATGGACCAAGGCACTTATTTCTGAAACCTACAAGCAATTTTCTTATTATTACAGAAGTCCTTAATTTCACGTATTTCCTTCTCTCTGCACATAACCACAATTATGGAGACTAAAAACAAAATTAGTTATTTTTTTTTCCTATGCCAGTATAGTAGCTGATCATGGGCCTAGAATAAACTTGGATTTTAATTGGCTTGACCACTTCCTAACTCTGTAACCATGGATTTGTTACTTCTCTAAAGCTTATCTTCCTCTGGCAAAATGTGGAGGAGACAATGGCATTTATGGCCAAAGGCTGTTGAAAGAATAAAGAAAACAATTCAAGTCCCAGGCATTTACTGAATAAATGTCAAACATTATTTTTATAATATAACCAAGGAGATAATTCTAGTATTATCCCCAAATAACTATCTTACTTTTTATAAAAGTTAAATTAATGCACATAAAAATTTTAAAATATTAAAATCAACCCAAAGCTTAAAATATAAAATGTATATTTTCATAAAAAATTAGAGGTGTTTTAAATTGTCTGAAAATAAAAACTGATTTTCAAAATGAAGTATATTTTCAGGAAGCAGTTATCCTTACTGAAAAGTTCCATAGGCTACATTTCAGCAAGGATTGTCATACTAAAGGTATCCATAAATTATACTATATGTTACAAAGATCTTAGAAGAGCACAAAATAAAAGTGGTAATAAATTGACTATGTCCTAAGATACATAGTTTTATCATTGATTGCCTCATCTCTTGTGGCTTGACCACCCAGATACAATTTACAGTTAGTACCATTCATGCCAGTAAAAACTTCATTATGCTCCAGCCCTTGCACAATTTGTTTATTTCCTCCTTTATTGTTCTTTTTTATTACTTTATTCTTACCATATTTTTACTTCTAGGAAACAGATATTATTGAACACAGTCTTCTCTGAGCATTCAGATTTGAGTTAATTTGAAACCACTTACTGAAGAGATAGAAAGTCCGTATTCCACATTTCAACAAACATGTCACACTTGTGGATAAAAATGGCATATTTTAATTGACCTTGACATTAAGTTGAGCAAACTCTTCAAGGGAATTTGCTAACTCTATTAAAAAGAATAAATCAAATATATTTCAATATGCATTGTTTTAACAATTAATAACATATGCTATGACATAGGTATTATAAAATATTCATATATACAACCACTACTTTATCAGTATAAAGCAAAGATAATCACTCTCTCTCTCCTCATTTTTGTTATTTAAAATTCAACTGTTTTCAACTTTTTTCCCATCTGCTAAATAAATGACCAATCTGTATGTCACTGTTTTTTCTGTGCAAATATTACTTGTTTTGTCAATTAGGTATTAAATATTTTATTGAAAAGACTGAAAATTCAGTTGTCTATTCTCTCTCTCCTATGAGTTGACTGTCACATGAACTAGTCTTCTGATTGTGACCACTTAACAACTACAAGAAATTTTCACTGATTTTACAATATGGGTGAAGGAGTTTGTATAACTCAGTGAAACTATGAGCCATGCCCTGCGGGGCCACCCAAGATGGATGGGTCATGGTGGAGAGTTCTGACAAATTGTGGTCCACTGGAGGAGGGAATGGCAAACCACTTCAGTATTCTTGCCTAGAGAACCCCATGAACACTATAAAAAAGCAAAAATATATGACACAAAAGATGATCCCCCCAGGTCAGAAGGTGTCCAATATGCTACTGAGGAATAGTGAAGGACAATTACTAATAGCTTCAGAAAGAATGAAGTGGCTGGGGCAAAGCAAGAATGACATTCAGTTGGGGATGTGTCTGGTGATGAGAGTAAAATCCAATGCTGTAAAGAACAGTACTGTATTAGGAACTTGGAATGTTATGTTCATGAATCAAGGCAAATCGGAAGTGGTCAAGCAGGAGATGGCAAGAGTTAAACACTGACATTTTGGGACTCAGAAGCTCTACACAGTCAGCAAAAATAAAACTGATCTACTGTGGCTCAGTACATTAGCCCCTTACTGCAAAATTCAGGTTTAAACTAAACAAAATGGGGGAAAACCACTATGCCAGTCAAGTACCGCCTAAATCAAATTCCTTATGATTCTATAGTGGAAGTGATGCATAGATTCAAGGGATTAGATCTGGTAAACAGAGTGCCTGAAGAACTATGGACAGAGGTTCATAATACTGCATAGGAGGCACTGACCAAAACCATTCCAGAGAAAAAGAAATGTAGGAAGGCAAAGTGGTTGTCTGAGGAGGCTTTAAAAATGGCTGAGAAAAGAAGAAAAACAAAAAGCAAGGGAGAAAGGAAAGGTATAGCCAACTGAATGCAGAGTTCCAGAAGACAGCAAGGAGAGTCAAGAATGCCTTCATCAACGAACAATGCAGAGAAACAGGAAAACAACAGAAGGGGGAAAGACTAGAGAGCTCTTCAAGAAAACTGGAGATATCAAAGCAGCATTTCATTCAGAGATGGGCACAATAAATGAAAGAAATGGTAAAGACCTAATAGAAGCAAAGAGATCAAGATGACAAGAATACAAAGGAGAACTGTACAAAAAAAAAAAAAATCTTACTGACTTGGATAACCTTGATGCTGTGGTCACTCATCTACAGCCGGACATCCTGGAGTGGTAAGTCTAGTGGGCCTTAGGAAGCACTGCCAATAAAGCTGCTGGAGGTGCTGGAATTCCACCTGAGCTATTTAAAATCCTAAGAGATGATGCTGTTAAAGTATTGTACTCATTGTGTCAGGAGTGGCCACAGGACTGAAAAAGGTCAATCTTCATCCCAATTCCCAAGAAAGGCAGTACTAAAGAATATTCAAACTACTGGACAATTGCACTCACTGCCCATGCTAGTAAGGTTATGCTCAAAATTCATCAAGCTAGGTTTCAGCAGTACTTGAATCAGGAACTTCCAGATGTACAAACTGGGTTTAGAAAAGGCAGAGGAACCAGAGATCAAATTGACAACATTTTCTGCCTCATACAGAAAGCAAGGGAATTCCAGATAAACATCTACCTCTTTTTCACTGACTATGCTAAAGCCTTTGACTGTGTGGATCATAACAAACTGGAAAACTCTTAAAGAGATGGGAATACCAGACCATCTTACCTGTCTCCTGAGAAAACTGCATGTGGGTCAAGAAACAACAGTTAGAACCTTATATGGAAAAATTTACTGGTTCAAAATTCAGAAAGGAGTACGACAAGGCTAAATATTGTCATCTAGTTAATTTAACTTACATGCAGAACACCTCATGTGAAACACCGGGCTGCATGAGTTACATGCTGGAATCAAGATTGCTGGGAGAAATATCAAGAACCTCAGATATGCAGATGGAGAAGGCAATGGCACCCCACTCTAGTACTCTTGCCTGGAAAATCCCATGGACAGAGGAGGCTGGTGGGTTGCAGTCCATGGGGTCGCGAAGAGTCGGACACGACTGAGTGACTTCACTTTCACTTTTCACTTTTCACTTTCATGCACTGGAGAAGGAGATGGCAACCCACTCCAGTGTTCTTGCTTGGAGAATCCCAGGGATGGTGGAGCCTGGTGGGCTGCCGTCTATGGGGTCACACAGAGTTGGACATGAGTGAAGTGACTTAGCAGTAGCAGCAGCAGATGTGCAGATGATACCACCCTAATGGCAGAAAGCAAAGAGGAACTAAAGAGCCTCTGGATGAGGGTGAAAGAGGAGACTGAAAAAGCTGGCTTAAAATTCAATATTTAACAATCTAAGATCATGGTACCTGGTCTCATCACTTCATGGCAAAGAGAAGGGGAAAAAGTGGAAGCAGTGACAGAGTTCCTCTTATTGGGCTCTAAAATCACTGTGAAATTGTGACTGCATCAGTGAAATTAGGGGAGAACTCCTTCTTGGAAGGAAAGCTATGAAAAACCTAGCCAGTTTATTAAAAAGCAAAAACATGACTTTGCCGACAAAGATCCATATAGTCAAGACTATGGTGTTTTCAGTATTCATGTATGGATGTGAGTTGGACCATAAAAAAGGCAGAACACTGAAGAATTTATGCTTTTGAGCTGTGGTGCTGGAGAAGAATCTTGAGAGTCCCTTGGACAGCAAGGAGATCAAACCAGTCAATCCTAAAGGAAATCAACCCTGAATACTCATTGGAAGGACTGATGCTGAAGCTGAAGCTCCAATCCTTGGCCACCTGATGCGAAGAGCTGATTCACTGGAAAGGACTCTGACGCTGGGAAAGACTGAGGCAGGAGAAGACAGCAACAGAGGATGAGATGGTTGGATGACATCACTCATTCAATGGACATGAACTTGGAGAAACTCCAGGAGACAGGGAGGCCTAGTGTGCTGCAGTCCATGGGATCACAAAGAGCTGGACATGACTTGGTGACCGAACAAGAACAATATGTGAAAATGAGTGGAAAAATTCAAGAAGACTAAACACTTTCTCATATTGTGAAGGAAATAAAAATTTGTCATTTTGGTTAAATTTTATATATTTATAGAGGAAGGTATAACATTGAATTGAGACATCATTAAAATTATATTCTGGCTTACCTTTCAATTTAGTTGTATTTTGATAGGTAAAGGACATATACTGCTTACATATAAGTCACAGAAAATAAATAGATGGTGGTAAATACTTTATGAGAAAAATCAATATCAAATTCATTAAGTTTCTTTAAAAAAGAAACAGAAATTAACTTTTTGAGTACCTTATAGGTGCCTAGCACAGTTGATGTGAAAGGGAAAGTTTCTACTGTGATTAAATTCCATAATAAACTAAACTTTTAAAAACTTTATGTTAATAAATATATTTGAGTAACCTTATAAGACCTGGAAATACAAAGCATCATTATACATTTTGACCTATGAAACTTATTCTGATATTTAATTTGTGTGTGTGTTAGTTGCTCAGTCATGTCCAACTCTTTGTGGGTCCATGTAGCCCACCAGGCTCCTCTGTCCACGGGATTCTCCAGGCAAGAATGCTGGAGTGGGTTGCCATGCCCTTCTCCAGGGGATCTTCCTGACCTAGGGATTTAACCCAGGTCTCCCACATTGCAGGCAGATTCTTTATGGCTTGAGCTACTGGTATATTTAATTTAGATAGGATTATATATATATACATATATGTAAGTATGCATCTTCCTCTTTCTTTTCTCATTCCCCTTTCAATTCTCCTCCACCCTTAATTTGCCTTTCCTTTCTTCATTCCTCTCTCTGAATAACTAAGTTCAAAGACATTTGGTGAGGCTGAAAACCAGGTAGGTATCTATAGTGGGGAGATGGAATGAGGCATGGTGGTCTAGATGGAGGAAGAGCTGCCTTCTATGCAAGGAAGTCTTCTGCATAGAAGGACTGCCAGGCCTCAATGTTGAAAATTAAGAAGGCTAAAAGAAATATCTATGCATTAGAAAATCTATTGTAGGCTGTCAGAATTCAAGCAGGGCAAGTAGGGCATCCTTGCAGAGGGTTGACCAAATGAGGTTTCAGAGACTAAATGTGGATGGGAGGAATGACCAGAACTGGGTGTCAAAGCATGAAGTGTGTGGGGAAACCATCCACTCAAGGGACAGTCTCACTTCAGAAGCTGAAGATAGGGAAGAGAGGATTCAGTAAGAAGGCCTGGCATGGATTATCAGAGCTTGAGGGAGATGAGGAGGTGGCCATGCATAGCAACTGCCTGGCATAGCATGCCAGCAATTCAGCAGCTTGAAAAGAGCATCTACACGGGAAGATGAGCTGACAGGGACTGTCTTGAGATCAACTAGGACAAAGCAGACATCAACTCAGGGGTAGGACGTAGGCAGCCTGGCTTGAGGATCACATTTCAAGCAAAGTAAAGAGCATGTCCATGGTGGCAGGGGATGGAAGAGTGGGGAAGGAGCAGTAAAATTTGGGGCAGTATATGAGAACCTCACTGTGACTGGGAGGGTGTCTGCAAAGAGGAAGAAGCATTGTGACAGAAAGCAGGATATAATCAAAGAATGATGGCCTCATGTCAAAAGGACACAGAAACCCTACTGTAGGGGTTCACACTGGTCAAATCTGGGACAATAAGAGCATTGAAATAAATGATGGTAAAGAATTAGAAACCATAGGTCAATATTTATAAAAATAAGTGAGTAAATTGCCAGTTTGATTAATATATGAGTTTTCTGCTGCTACATCACAAATTACTCCAAGCTTTGTGGCTTTAAACAATACACATTTGTTCTTATACAGTTTCAGCAGGTCACAAGTCTGGGCACTGCTTTGCTAGGTTCTTATTCAGGGCCTTGCCAGGCTGCAATCCAATGGTCTCCTCAGAGGCTCAGCTAGGGAAAGATCTGCTTCCAAACCTCCTCAGATTGTTCGCAGAATTAAGTTCCTTGCAGCTGCAGACATGAGGGTTTTGACTTTTTTGCTGAAAATCACCCTTGGCTCATAGAGGCCACCTCCAGTCCCTTACAATGTGAGCTTTTCACACTGCCCCTAATTTCATGGCAGCTGGCTTCTTGAAAACCAGCAACAGAAGCTCTAGTCTACTGGAAAGACAGAGCCTTACACAAAGTAAAGTAACAATTATGGGAGTGACATTCTATCACATTTGCCATATTGAGAAAGAAGCAAGTCATAGGACCCAGCCCAAGTCCAGGTGACCGATTATACAGGGTATGAATTCAAGAATAAACAGATATTGGGGTCTCTTTGGGATTTTCTCACCACCACTTAGCCCTCTGCCTTCCTATGCTTCACTCCCTTCCAAATGCAAATGGATATTTTCATATATCATTAGTGGAATTATAACACATTAAAAATTTTCTGGAGTGAAATTTGGCTGAGGCCCATTTTGTATTATTTCTCTTCAGGGAAACTTATATTAGAGCAACAATTAGAGATAAGTGCAAAATTTAGCTACAATGGATGTTCTTTGTTTTAGATAATAGCAAAAAATAGGAATACTAAACTTTTACACAGGTTGGAAGAAATGTTTACTCATTGCATGGAATGCTACAAAGCTTCTGAAAAGAGGCATTTATATTTTCAAAGCCAAATGTGCAAAATACATTAAGTGAAAAAAGTAGGTTGTCATGTAATATTTATAGTATAATCTGATTTTTATAAAATCTATATTATATCCATATGCATAGACAGCAAATTGAGAAATAAATATTCCAGTTTAAAAAATAATTTTTGTTCTCTTTTTCTTATATATAGTTTCTTGTATATAAAAAAATATATATATATATAGTTTAATTTTGAGTGTTTAAAATTTTAAGAATACTGTAGATACAAACTGATTCATTTATTCAGCCTCTATAATATAAAAATGATAAATTCACTGAAGGACAAGAAATTATAGCTGATGAAAATTATAATATGTAAGTAACAAGAAAATAATGGTAACATATCGAAATGAATAAAATGTCTAATCAATTACAGTGCACTTTATCTCAGTGTACATGTTCAGGAAAAGGGGATATTCCCCAAATATTTATCCAATTTGAGATAGCATGGTTTTGTTTTTAATGGGAGTGACATTCTATCACCAAAAAAAAAAAAAATCACAAAGTATTTCCATATCACATTTTCCTATGGATTTTAGCATAAATCTCTTATTTTCCCTACCTGGCATGGTCAAGTGCTCTTTTTCCTCTCACCTAATTACACACCTCTTTTTTTTTTTTTTCAGTTTACCTAAATTATCTTAATGGAGCAAGGAATCCAGAACCTAAAACTTCTTTATGAAGTAAAATAACTTTCCCTTTAAAACTTCTATATCTGAAAGCCTCTTCTAAATTATTAACAAATTTTCTTTTTTCTTTTCCCATATAACCGAGACTCCTCTTCCTTTTTATTTCTGTATATTTTTAGCCTTTATTCTCTTCTTCCCAAGCCATGTCTGCTCAGTATTCCTCTGCAATCTTCACTTTTCCTGTTGGAGTGCTTGCATCAGGCCTGCCTATTATCTTCCGTTGACTCTGATTTAAACTTAGCCCGAATGCAGTCCTTTTGGGGATCAGGGACCAATATCAATGTGAAGCTGAGGATGACAGTAATCACGCAGGTTATGGGCAACATGTTTGCCCAAATTATATTGTCATTGTTAATATGTAATATGTCATAGCTTGGCTCTGGGTTGAGAGACAGGGACTCTTAAACCAGCTTTATTGAAGCTATCTCTTTAAGGTTCCATTTGTCCCAGATAGTACAACATTTAATTGTAGTTTTACTTAGAGCTCAGAAGAGGGACCAAAAAAAAAAAAAAAAAAAAAGGATCAAGGAGTGACACAGCTAAAAATAAAAGTGCCCTTTCTTCAAGTCTTGCTTGAGTGAACAAGGAATTCAAGGAGCTATTTCAGGGGAATGATATTCAGGACAAAAAGCCAGAAGAAAACTGGAGCATCACTTATTTCTGAGGATACACGAAGAATCCAATTTAAATACGCCAGTACTGACAGATGTATTGCTGATCTCGAACTGTGGTGCTAGAGAGGACTCTTGAGAGTCCCTTGGACTGCAAGGTGATCAAATCAGTCAAACCGAAAAGAAAGAAATCCTGTATATTCATTGGAAGGACTGATGCTGAAGCTGAAGCCCCAATACTTTGGTCACCTGATATAAAGAGCCAACTCAATGGATAAACCCTGATGCTGGGAAAGCTTGAGGGTAGGAGGAGGAGGGGACAGAGAGGATGAGATGGTTGGATGGCATTATTGACTCAATGGACGTGAATCTGAAAAAATCTGCAAGATGGTGAAGGACAGGGAAGGCTGGCATGTTCTTGTTCATGGAGTTGGAAAGACTTGGACATGACTGAGCAACTGAACAACTACAACAAATGGCTAACTTAGTTGGTTTTTACTGGATCCTGTGGTCCCTGGATTTATTTCCTTATCCGGATTCTGGTGAGCAGGCACTTAATGACTTTCAATAATGTTGATGTTAAAGCTTTTTTTTTTTTTTTTTGAGAAAAAAACCATTTCAAACAGGCCCCCGAGCACCATTTTATTTCATTAATTCTATCTCAATTTGATCCTCAGTTAAAATTGTGTGTGTGTGTGTGTGTGTGTGTGTGTGTATGTGTTTCCCCTCCAAAAGCAACAAGATCACATATTGAATAGGCCCATGAGTATACTACTTGGATTTGAATTCTGGTTTATAAGTTTACAAACTATGACTCTGGACAAGTTACTTAATTTCTTTGTGCTTCGGTTTTCTCTCTATAAACTATGTATAATGGTAGTATCTATTTCAAAAACTGAATTAATATATGTGAAGTAAATAATACATATGGGGCAAGCAATAAACATTCCAATGAATGTTATTTCATCTAATATTTATATTAAATGTATACCTATTAATGTATAAAACACAGTAAGTTTTACTTAATATTAAGTTTAGATATTAGAGCTAGCTCTAATTTTTATGACTTAACCTTTCCAAATTACTTCTTTGTAATGTAATAGCATAAATGGTGAGGCATTAGGAGGAAGCAATACATTCTGATATTTTCCTTGATGACTTTTTGGATATTAAAGTTAAAAAAAAATGCTTTGGGAAAATAAACTACAAATAATGATCATAAAGACCACTCAGGAAATGTTAAAAAACAAAACAAAATCCCCAGAGGGTGACCTTAGTTTACATTGCAAACAGAATGCTAATTAGATGATAACATATTGATTACCTTTTCAATTAACTGAGTATTTTAAAAGTTGACCCCCAATAAGTTATTATCCTGACCTCACTGACATTATACCCTCTTATTTCTCACTATCATTCCCTCATCAGCATTTAGACAAGATAATCACGAACATACATAAAGCTCTAATTATGCCCCTAGTTCTTTATGGCTTCTGAGCCATTAACATGAGAGGCCCACCTTACATTTATGCAACTTGAACTCACACAACTCCATCACTTCTCAGTCAATCCTTGCTTCTTAGACTTTGGCCTTGACCCTCATTAGGGGTCAGTCTCTCCATTAGCGCCTACAATAGGCCCAGACCCACTGGGTTTTATATTCTTGGCTTGCCTTCAAGATTCAGAGTTTTTCTCGCTGCTGGCCCACTGCTGGCTGATCAAGGGCTCCCTAGTGGACATGGACCTAGATGCCTGTTTAACTTCTGTCTTCAGCATTTCAACATTATTAGTCAGGATCTGGACTGGAGCCAGGAGAATATGAATAGTTTTAGGTGCACAGTTGCTCCCATACTTTCCTGGCCTCTGCATCTGGAAGACAGATAATGACTCCTCCAGAGTCTGGCTTATCCATACCCCATATTAATTTTAGTTATGATCCTAAGCTAATAGCTGACTCCTGGCTATTAAGTTTAGGATGTAGACATTTCTGGCATGCCGCGGCCACAAAGTAGGTTTGGACACAACGAGAGACTAGTGGAATTGAAGACTTGGGCCATGGAGTACTTAAAGCACACCCTGAGCCCTCCCTGGTATCAGTTGATTTCTGCCATTTTCATTCCAACAGGATGGGTTCATGACAGCCTGAATTAACTGTAAGCCAACTTGTTGTCAGTGTGATCCATGCCTGAAACCCACTCAGTTCCCAAGCCTTTGTGCCTCCAGCTGCACCAGAATAAATACAAGGTCCTTCTTTCAGAGGAGCCCAACTGTGAAACTCATCTGCAGGCATGCAGTGCCGATGGAAGCCCAGTCTCCAGGCAGCCCTTTTCTCTTTAACTTCTCTGGTCTCAAGTCTTTTCTCTCTGGGGAAAGATAATCCTGATCTCACTAACTCCTAGTTTCTAGGGATATCGAAAAACAAGCTGAATCTGTAAATGGAATAAGGGTAGCCAATGAGAGTTCTTCAGCCAAATTTGGATGGTGAGGCTCCTGGCTTCTAATCCTGCTTCTGCATTCTCCACCACTTCACAGTATGTGTCTTTTTCCCACTTTTACTTCTTGGTCATTCCTTTGATTGCTTGACTGCTTGCTTTCTCTCATCTGTCTTAACTTTTTTTTATTATCACCAAATTCTACTCTTACTGTTTTCCTTCTTGATTTCCATTTTTCCCCTTTCTTTAGAACACTTGCCCAGAAGACTACTCCTATTTTGTATAAGCATATGGCTTTTCTGACCTAAAAAATAGACTGGCAATCATTTCTCAAGAAAAAATAGGCTTATTCACAATCAATAAAGAATTGCAATTCAGGGTGTACAACCATGGCAAACAAGCGAAATGCAAGGCCCCCCAGATGGGGGGAAAGAACTCTTCTAGAGAGGAAAAGTGGGGAGGGCTGTAGTGAACAGCCCAGGGCTTTTCACTGGCTATGTCCTTGCTGGCAAAGTCGAGTTTTCCTTTCTGTTGGGCTCTGCTGGCATCACAGGGTGTGAGAGTCCCCTCTTTTGTTCACTCGACACTGCTGCTGCTGCTGCTGCTCAGTCGCTTCAGTCGTGTCCGACTCTGTGCGACCCCATAGACGGCAGCCCACAAGGCTCCCCCGTCCCTGGGATTCTCCAGGCAAGAGCACTGGAGTGGGTTGCCACTGCCTTCTCCTCACCAATGCATGAAAGTGAAAAGTGAAAGTGAAGTCGCTGAGTCATGTCCGACTCTTCGCGACCCCATGGACTGCAGCCCACCAGGCTCCCCTGTCCCTGGGATTTTCCAGGCAAGAGCACTGGAGTGGGGTGCCATTGCCTTCTCCTCACCTGACACTAATTGAGGCTAAATTTTCACAGTTTCATACATGAAAGTTTTTCCTCTCCTTTTGACTTACACTTCAATAATATTCTATAAACTCAAAAAATTAAAGGCTAATTTGTATTTTATTAAGGCTAAATGTTTATCTTAACAAAATGTTTTCCACATTATAGAAAAATTTGTCACACGATTATTGTATATCTTAGGTACACATTTCAAGTCAATGAAGTACATCTCTATATATTCCCCATATTTCCAGAAGAATCAAAAATTTAAACAAAGCAAGAAATGAGAAACTGTGGACTAGATGGGTTCACTAGGGAGTTCTACCAAACATACAAAGAAAATCTTAAAAGGATTCCTCTCAAACTCATCCAAAAGACTGGAGGAAGGAATACTTCCAAAGACATTCTGTGAAGCAACCATCACCCTAATACCAAAACCAGACAAAGACACAATCAAAAAATACCATAGGCCAATATTTTTAATGAACATAGATGCAAAAATTCATAATAAGATATTAGTAAAATTAATCCAACAATGGACAAAAAAAGGTCATACAACACAACCAAGTTGTATTCATCCCTGGGTCACAAAGATGGTTCAACATAAAGAAATCAACAAATATGATACACTACATCAACAAAAAAGGATCAAAACCACATGATCATCTCAATAAATGCATGACATGTATTTGATAAATTCAACATCTATTTATGATAAAAAGAAACAACTTTATGAAAGTTTGTATAGAGGGAACATATCTCAACATAATGAAAACTATCTACAACAAACCCACAGCCAATATAATACTCAATGGTGAAAAACTGATAGCCTTCCCACTAAAATTTGGAATGAGACTAAGATGCCCCTCTCACCACTTCTATGCAAGTAGTATTGGAAGTCCTAGCCATGACAATCAGACAAGAAAAAGAAGCAAAATGTATTCAAATTGGTAGAGAAGAGGTAAAACTGTCATTATACACAGATGACATGATACTGTATATAGAAAAGCCTAAAGACTCCACACAAAAACTACTAAAACTGGTTAACAATTTCACCAAGGTAGCAGGACAAAAATTAACATACAGAAATCAGTTGCATTTCTTTATACTAATAATGAAATATCAGAAATGGAATGTAAACAATCTTTTTATTTTTTTTCTTTTTACTTTATTTTACTTTACAATACTGTATTGGTTTTGCCATACATTGACATGAATCCACCACGGGTGTACATGCGTTCCCAAACATGAACCCTCCTCCCACCTCCCTCCCCATAACATCTCTTTGGGTCATCCCCGTGCAACAGCCCCAAGCATCCTGTATCCTGTATCCTGTATCCTATATCCTGCATTGGACATAGACTGGCGATTCATTTCTTACATGATAGTATACATGTTTCAATGCCATTCTCCCAAATCATCCCACCCTCTCCCTCTCCCACAGAGTCCAAAAGTCCGCTCTCCACATCTGTGTCTCTTTTGCTGTCTCGCATACAGGGTCATCATTGCCATCTTTCTAAATTCCATATATATGTGTTAGTATACTGTATTGGTGTTTTTCTTTCTGGCTTACTTCACTCTCACATCAAAAATTTTAATATACTGAGAACTATAAAACATTTTTAACAAGGAAAATAAAAAATGATTCAAAGAATGGAAATATATCCATATTCTTTGATTGGAAGAAATAAAATGGCCATATAACCCAAAGCAATCTCCAGATTTAATGTGATCTCTATCAAATTACTCATGACATTTTCCACAGAAGTTGAACAAATAATCCTAAAATTTATATGGAAAAATACAAGACCCAGAAATGCCAAAGCAATCCCAAGGTGGGAAAAAAAAAAAAAAAAACAGGAGGCATAACCCTCCCAGACCTCAGACAATACTATAAGGGTATAGTAATTAAAACAACATGGTCCTGGCACAAAAAACAGACATATGGATCAATGGAATGGAATAGAGTTCAAAAATAAATACCACACCTATGGACAATTAATCTTTGACAAAGAAGGCAAGAATATACAATAGGGAAAAGACAGCCTCTTCAAAAGTGGTATTGGAAAAGATGGACAGCCACATGTAAATCAATGAAGTCAGAACAGACCCTTAAAACATAGATAAAAAACAAATTCAAAATAGCTCAAATACTAAATATATGACAAGACACCAAAAATCTCAAAGAGAACATAGGCAAAATATTCTCTGACATAAATTATATTTATGTCTTCTTAGGTAGTCTCTTAAGGCAATATAAATAAAAGCAAAAATAAACAAATGGGACCTAATCAAATTTATAGGCTCTTGAACAGCAAAGGAAACCATAAACAAAATGAAAAGACAACCTATGGACTGGGAGGAAATATTTGCAAATGATGCAGGCAACAAGGGCTTAATTTACAAACTATATAAATGGCTCATACAACTCAACAACAAAAAATTCACACACCTCAATAAAAAAATAGGCAGAAGACTTAAACAGACATTTCTCCAACAAAGACATACAGATGGCCAATAGACACATAAAAAGATGTGCATCATCATATAATTATTAGAGAAATACAAATCAAAACTACAATGAGGTACCACCTCACATGGATCAGAATGGCCATCACTAAAAAGGCTACAAACAATAAATGCTAGGGAGATGTGGAGAAAAAGGAACCCTTCTACATAGCCTGTGGGAATATAAATTGGTGCAGCCACAGTGGAAAATATCATGGAGGTTCCTCAAAAACCTAAAAATAGAATTGCAATATGATCCAAGAATCCCACTCCTAGGCAAACACTCAAACAAAACTATAACTTGAAAAGATATATGCAGCACCACTTACATCAGTCAAGACAAAACAATAACCTAAATGTTTATTGACAGATGAACAGATAAAGAAGATGTGGTACATATTCACAATGGAATACTACTCAGCCATAAAAAAGAATGAAAGAATGCCATTTGCAGCAACATGGATGGACATGGAGATTATCATACTAAGCAAAGTAAGTGAGAAAGAAATGCAAATACCATATGATATCACTTATATGTGCAATCTAAAATATGACACAAATGAACTTATCTACAAAACAGAAACAGACTCATGGAGATAAAGAACAGATTTGCAGTTTCCAGGGGTGGGAGAAAATTGGGAATTTTGGGTTAGCAGGGGCAAACTATTACATATAGGATGAATAAACAAGAAGGTTTTATTGTACAGCACAGGATACTATATTCAATATCCTATGATAAATCATAATGGAAAAGAACATTAAAAAGAATACACACACACATATATATGTAATCACTGAATCACTTTGCTGTATAGCAGAAATGAACATATTGCAAATAAATTACATTTGAATAAAATTTGTAAAAATTTTTTTAACAAATTAAAGCAGTCATTGCCCATAAATACACAGAGTGATCTTTAAATATTATATTTAGGCTAGCAGAATATTTGCATGAGGTACAGAAAATATCCAATCCAAGTATAATCCTGTCTGAAGTGAAATAAAATATTTCTTCTCACAATCTGTCATGACAGAAATGGAATCTTTTACAAACTACATATAAATTATTATTCAAGTATAAATGAAAATTGGATATGAAGTTATTGACTTGTATAAACAAATAATAAAAGCTGATTCTGTTTATTGTAGTTAGAAGAAGAAATGTGGGCTGAAAAGAAAATAAAATTGTCTTTTAAGTCCATATTGTTAATTACACAGCATATATAAGATACAATTCATCATAAAAATTTAATCAAAAATGGTACTAGTATAAGATGGTAGAGTTTAAGAACATGGGCTCATCTTCTCCTGTGAGAACACCAAAATTACAACTAGGTGCTGAACAAATCATTGACAGGAGAATGTTGGATCCCACCAAAAAAAGATACTCCAGGTCCAAGGGCAAAGGAGAAGCCCCAGCAAGATGGTAGGAGGGGCACAATTGCATTTAAAACAAAATCTCAGACCTGCCAGAGACACTCAGAGGTGACCGAAGGCAAGGAGCAGTGACCCTCACAAAAGACTGAGCCAGACCTACCTTTGAGTGTTTGAGTGTCTCTTGCAGAGGTACGAATCAGCAGTGACCTGCTGCAGGGCCAGGGGCTCTGGTTGCTGCAGACCTGAGAGGTGCAGCATATGGTGCAAGTCTTCTCAGAGGAGGTTGCTATTAGCACCACTATAGAGCCACTGAGCAGGCAACTGGTAAACTGGAGAAAAATTACACCAAATAAGTTCTGGCACTGTAGCAAAACTTCGAGGGCCCACAGCAGATTTCCCAACCTGGGGATCCGGCAAAAGGACTCAGAACCGCCCCCAGGGAAACAGACTCTAAGAGGGCACAAAGAAAACATTGTGTGCACCAGGGCCCAGGAGAAAGGAGCAGGGACCCCAAAAGATACTGAGCCAGACTTGCCTGCCTGTGAGTTCCTGGGAGTCTCCAGTAGAGGCGTGGGTCAACAGCGGCCTGCTGCAGGGTCAAGGGTACTGACTATAACAGTCCTGAGACCATGGGATGCTGGCATAAGCCCTTTTGAAGGAGGTCGCCAGTACTTTCATTATCCCTACCATAGTTTGGCCTCAGGAACAAACAACTCCACTCATCAGCAGAAAACAGGATTAAAGATTTATTGAGCATGGCCTTGCCCATGAGAGCAAGATCCAGTTTAACCTGCAGCCAGTCTCTCCCATTAGGAAGCTTAGGAAGCTTCACAAGCCTCTTATCCTCATCCAGACAGAATGAAAACCACAATCACAGAAAACTAACCAGATTGATCACATGGATCACAGTCTTGTCTCACTCAGTGAATTGACTATGAGCCATACTAAGTAGGGCCACCCAAGATGGACATGTAATGATGGAGAGGTCTGACAAAATGTGGTCCAATGGAAATGGAGTGGCAAACCATTTCAGCATTCTTGCCTTGAGAACCCCATGAACAGTATAAAAAGACAAAAAAGATATGACACTGGAAGATGAACTCCCCAGGTCAGTAGGTGCCTAATACGTTACTAGAGAAGAGCAGAGAAATAGCTCCAGAAGGAATGAAGATGCTGAATCAAAGAGGAAACGACACCCAGCTGTGGATGTCTCTGGTGGTGAAAGTAAAGTCCATTTTTGTAAAGAATAATACGTCATAGGAACCTGGAGTGTTAGGTCCATGAATCAAGTTAAATTGGAATTATTCAAACAAGAGATGGCAAGAGTAAATGTCGACATTTTAGGAATCAGTGAACTAGACCGGGCAAATTTAATTCAGATGACCATTATTTCTACTACAGTGGGCAAGAATCCCTTAGAAGAATTGGAGTAGTCCTCCTAGTGAACAAAAGAGTCTGAAATGCAGTACTTGGGTGCAATCTCAAAAACAACAGAATGATCTGTTCGTTTCCAAGGCAAACCATCCAATATGACAGTAATCCAAGTCTATACCCCAAACACGAAAGCCAAAGAAGCTGCAGTTGAATGGTTCTATGAAGACCATAGACAAGACTTCCTAGAACTAACCCCCCCCCAAAATGTCCTTTTCATATAGGATATTGGAATACAAAAGTAGGAAGTCAAAAGATACCTGGAGTAATAGGAAAGTTTGACCTTAGGACAACAGAGTTTTGATAAGAGAACTCATAGGTCATAGCAAATGCCCTCTTCTATCAACACAAGAGACTAATCTGCACATGGACATCACCAAATGGTCAGTACTGAAATTAGATTGATTATATTCTTGCAGCCAAAGATGGAGAAGCTCTATACAGTCAGCACAAACAAGACCAGGAGTTGTGTGTGGCTCAGATCATGAACACCTCATTGCAAAATTCAGACTTAAATTGAAGAAAGTAGGGAAAACCACTAGACCATTCACATATGACCTACATCAAATCCCTTACAATTATACAGTGGAAGTGACAAATAGATTCAAGGGAACAGATCTGATAGAGTGCCTGAAGAACTATGGACAGATGTTTGTGACATTGTATGGGAGGCAGTGATCAAAACCAGTACCAACAAAAGGAAATGCAAAAAGGCAAAATGGTTGGCTGAGGAGCTAGGGGAGGTGATGGAATTCCAGCTGAGCTATTTCAAATACTAAAAGATGATGCTGTGAAAATGCAACACTCAATATGCCAGGAAAATTGGAAAACTAAGCAGTGATCACAGGACTGAAAAAGATCAGTTTTCATTCCAATCCCAAAGAAAAGCAATGCAAAAGAATGTCCAAACTACCACACAATTGCACACTAGCAAAGTAATGCTCAAAATTCTCCCACAAAAAGAATAAAATACTTAGGAATATATCTACCTAAAGGAGCAAAAGACCTATATATAGAAAACTATAAAACACTGATGAAAGAAATCAAAGAGGACACAAATAGATGGAGAAATATACCATGTTCATGGATTAGAAGAATCAATATAGTGAAAATGAATATACTACCCAAAGTAATCTATAGATTCAATGCAATTCTTATCAAGCTACCGACAGTATTTTTCACAGAACTAGAAAAATAACTTCACAATTTGTATGGAAATACAAAAAAAATCCCAAATAGCCAAAGCAATCTTGAGAAAGAAGAATGGAACTGGAGGATTCAACCTGCCTGTTTTCAGGCTCTACTACAAAGCTACAGTCATCAAGACAGTATGGTACTAGCACAAAGACAGACATACAGATCAATGGAACAAAATAGAAAGCCCAGAGATAAATCCATGCACCTATGGACACCTTATCTTCAACAAAGGAGGCAAGAATATACAATGGAGAAAAGACAATCTCTTTAACAAGTGGTGCTGGGAAAACTGGTCAACCACTTGTAAAAGAATGAAACTAGAACATTCTCTAACACCATACACAAAAATAAACTCAAAATGGATTAAATATCTAAATGTAAGACCAGAAACTATAAAACTCCTAGAGGAAAACATAGGCAAAACACTCTCCGACATACATCACAGCAGGATCCTCTATGACCCACCTCCCAGAGTAATGGAAATAAAAGCAAAAATAAACAAATGGGACCTATTTAAACTTAAAAGATTTTGCACAATGAAGGAAACTATAAGCAAGGTGAAAAGACAGCCTTCAGAATGGGAGAAAATAATAGCAAACAAAGCAACTGACAAAGAATTAACCTGAAAAATACACAAGCAACTTATGCAGCTCAATTACAGAAAAATAAATGACCCAATCAAACAATGGCCAAAGAACTAAACAGATATTTCTCCAAAGAAGACATATAGATGGCTAACAAACACATGAAAAGATGCTCAACATCACTCATTATCAGAGAAATGCAAATCAAAACCACAATGAGGTACCATCTCACGCCCATCTGAATGGCTGCTATCCAAAAATCTACAAACAATAAATACTGGAGAGGGTGTGGAGAAAAGGAAACCCTCTTACCCTATTGGTGGGAATGCAAACTAGTACAGCCACTATGGAGAACAGTGTGGAGATTCCTTAAAAAACTGGAAATAGAATTGCCATACGACCCAGCAATCCCACTGCTGGGCATACACACTAAGAAAACCAGAATTGAAAGACACACGTGTACCCCAATGTTCATCACAGTACTGTTTATAATAGCCAGGACATGGAAGCAACCTAGATGTCTATCAGCAGACGAGTGGATAAGAAAGCTGTGGTACATATACACAATGGAATATTACTAAGCCATTAAAAAGAACACATTTGAATCAGTTCTAATGAGGTGGATGAAACTGGGGCCTATTATACAGAATGAAGTAAGTTAGAAAGAAAAACACCAATACAATATACTAACACATATATATGGAATTTAGAAAGATGGTACTGATAATCCTATATGCAAGACAGCAAAAGAGACACAGATGTATAGAACAGTCTTTTGGACTCTGTGGGAGAAGGCGAGGGTGGAATGATTGAGAGAATAGCATTGAAATGTGTATATTATCATATGTGAAACAGATCGCCAGTCCAGGTTAGATGTATGAGACAGGGTGCTCAGGACTGGTGCACTGGGATGACCCAGAGGGATGGGATGGGGAGGGAGGTGGGAGGGGGTTCAGGATGCGGAACACATGTACACCCATGGCTGATTCCTGTCAATGTATGGCAAAAACCACTACAATATTATAAAGTAATCAGCTCCCCATTAAAACAAATAAAATTAAAAAAAATTCTCCAAGCAAGGTTTCAACAGTTCGTGAACAGAGAACTTCCAGATATTCAAGTTGGATTTAGAAAAGGCAGAGGAACCAGAGATCAAATTGCCAACATCCACTGGATCATAAAAAAAGCATGAGAATTCCAGAAAAACATCTACTTCTACTTCATTGACTTCCCAGGTGGCACTAGTGGTAATGAATCTGCCTGCCAGTGCAAGAGACCCAAGAGGCACTAGTTCCATCCCCAGATTGGGAGGATCTCCTGGAGGAGGGCATGGCAACCCACTCCAGTATTCTTGCCTAGAGAATCCCATGGACAGAAGAGCCTGGTGGGCTATAGTTTATATAGGGTTGCAAAGAGTTGGACATGACTGATATGATATAACACACAAAGCCTTTGACTGTGTGGATCACAACAAACAATGGAAAATTCTTAAAGAGATGGGACTACTAGACCACTTTGCCTGCCTCCTGGAAAACTTGTATGCAAGGTCAAGAAAGAACAGTTACAACCAGACATGGAACAACAAAGTGGTTCCAAATTAGGAAAGGAGTACATCAAGGCTATATACTGTCACCCTACTTATTTAAATTCTATGCAAAGTGCATTATGTGAAATGCCAGGCTGGATGAAGCACAAGCTGGAATCAAGATTGCCGCGAGAAATATCAATAACCTCAGATATGCAGATAAAACTACCCTTATGCCTAGGGTGAAGAGGAACTAAAAAGCCTCTTGATGAATGAGAAGAGGATAGTGAAAAAGCTGGCTTAAATCTCAACATTCAAAAAATGAAGATCATGGCATCCAGTCCCATCATTTCATGTCAAATAGAGGAGGAAACAATGGAAACAGTGACAGACTTTATTTTCTTGGGCTCCAAAATCACTGCATGTGGTGACTGCAGCCATGAAATTAAAAGATGCTTACTCTTTTGGAAGCAAAGCTATAACAAACCTAGACAGCATATTAAAAGGCACAGACATTACTTTGCCAACAAAGGTCCATCTAGTAAAACCTAAGGTTTTTCTGGTGAGAGTCAGACCATAAAGAAAGCTGAATGCCAAAGAACTGATGATTTCAAGGAGATCAAACCAGTCAATCCTAAAGGAAATAAGTCCTGCATATTCATGGAAGGACTGATGATGAAGCTGAAGCTCCAATACTTTGGCCATCTGATGTGAAGAGCTGACTCCTTAGAAAAGACCTTGATTCTGGGGAAGATTGCAGGCAGAAGGAGAAGGGGATGAAAGAGGATGAGATGATTGGATGGCATCACTGACTCAATGGACATGAGTTTGAGCAAGCTTAGGGAGATGGTGAAGGACAGAGAAACTCAGCTTGCTGTAGTTCATGGGTTGTAAAGAATCAGACATGACTGAGCAGCTGAACAACAACAACAATAAATGTTTAGAATAAACACATGGTAAATATTGTGTTCTATTATTATTGTTGTTTAGTTGCTAAGCCATGTTCGACTCTTTGGGACACCATGGATTACAGACCACCAGGCTCTTCTGTCCATGAGATTTTCCAGGTAAGAATACTGGAGTGGGTTGCCATTTCCTTCTCAAGAGGATCTTCTCCACCCATGGACCAAACTTGCATCTCCTACATTGCTTGCAGATTGTTTACCACTGAGCCACCAGAGAAGTTATCATTACATTTTATTAATATGTATTTTGCCAAAAAAGAGGCGCTTTTAAAGCTCATGTATCATTAAATGAACAGAATGAATGAACACTGGGAATTAAAGATTACAGTAGAATAAATTTTATTTACGTACCTATAGATTATGAAGCACTATTCTGACAGTATCAAAATAAAGATCCTCGACTTTTATAGAACTCACTATACACAATAAAGAACACATCAAATATATAATCACATGCACATACATACTAGAAAAGGTGTTAACTTTTTAAATTCCTTATTTGAATTATTTGAGTTTACCAAGATACTTTGTTGAATTTATTTCCTCAAAGCAAATACGAGTTTTTAAAGATGAAAAAGAATGATAGTCATTCTCACTTTAGATGATTTTTTATGGTATAGGTCCTATAGAAATCCTCCAGAAAAATATTTTGGTAAGGCAGTAAGAAGGTAAGTCAGCAGCTTATCAGATACAAGTAAAAATAAAATAATATGAAGATTCTAGTAAACAGAATTGGCTTTCTGAGCTCTCACCAAGTAAAGCAAAGACACAGCATGAAATATCACATTAAAATTTAGGAAGCTGAAAAGAAAGATTAGGGCCACCAGATGACACCCACATTGTTGAGTGAATAAATAAGACATGGGTATTCTTTGGAAGGAATGATGCTAAAGCTGAAACTCCAGTACTTTGGCCACCTCATGCGAAGAGTTGACTTATTGGAAAAGACTCTGATGCTGGGAGGGATTGGGGGCAGGAGAAGGGGATGACAGAGAATGAGATGGCTGGATGGCATCACCGACTCAGTGGACTTGAGTTTGAGTGAACTCCGGGAGTCGGTGATGGACAGGGAGGCCTGGCATGCTGCAAAGAGTTGGACACGACTGAGTGACTGAACTGAACTGAGCTGAACTGAAGGTACAAAAGAAAAAAAAAAAAAAAGCAAAACAATAAAAAGCAAAGGGAAGCAAAAAAGAAAAAACAAGAGCTGATTGCTGCTCAGATCATGAACTCCTTATTGCCAAAATCAGACTTAAATCGAAGAAAGTAGGGAAAACCACTAGACCATTGAGGAATGACCTAAATCAAATCCCTTATGATTATACAGTGGAAGTGACAAACAGATTCAAGGGATTAGAGCTGATAGACAGAGTGCCTGAAGAACTATAGATGGAGGTTCATGACATTGTATACGAGGGCAGTAATCAAGACCATCCCCAAGAAAAAGAAATGCAAAAAGGCAAAATGGTTGTCTAAGGAGGCCTTACAAATAGCTGAGAAAAGAAGAGAAGCAAAAGACAAAGGAGAAAAAGAAAGATACACTCATCTGAATGCAGAGTTACAAAGAATAGCAAGGAGATGTAAGAAAGCCTTCCTCAGTAATCAATGCTAAGAAATAGAGGAAAACAATAGACTGGGAAAGCCTAGAGATCTCTTCAAGAAGATTAGCAATACCAAGGGAACATTTCATGCAAAGATGGGCTCAATAAAGGACAGAAATGGTATGGACCTAACAGAAGCAGAAGATACTAAGAAGTGGCAAGAATACACAGAAGAACTGTACAAAACAGATGTTAATGACCCAGATAACCACGATGGTGGGATCACTCTCCCAGAGCCAGACATCCTGGAATGTGAAGTCAGGTGGGCCTTAGGAGGCATCACTATGAACAAACTAGTGGAGGTGATGGAATTGTAGTTGAGCTATTTCAAATCCTAAGAAATAATACTGTGAAAGTGCTGCACACAATATGCCAGCAAATTTGGAAAATTCAGAAGTGGCCACAGGACTGGAAAAGGTCAGTTTTCATTCTGATACCAAAGAAAGGCAATGCCAGAGAAGATTCAAACTACCACACAACTGCATTCATCTCACACACTAGGAAAGTAATGCTCAAAATTCTCCACGTGAGAATTCCTGATGTTAAGCTGGTTTTAGAGAAGGAAGAGGAATCAGTGATCAAATTGCCAACATCAGTTGGATCATAGAAAAAGAGTTCCAGAAAAATATCTACTTCTGCTTTATTGACTCTGCCAAACCCTTTGACTGTATGGATCACAACAAACTGTGGAAAATTCTTAAAGAGATATGAATACCAGACCACCTGACCTGCCTCCTGAGAAATCTGTATGCCGGTCAAGAAGCAACAGTTAGAACTGGGCATGGAACAATGGACTGGTTCCAAATTGGGAAAGGAGTACATCAAGGCTGTATATTGTTACCCTGCTTCTTTAACTTATATGCAGAGTACATCATGAGAAACACTGGGCTGGACGAAGCACAAGCTGGAATCACCAGTGCTGGGAGAAATATCAATAACCACAAAAATCCAGATGAAACCACCCTTATGGCAGAAAGCAAAAAGGAACTGAAGTGTCTCTTGATGAAAGTGAAAGAGGAGAGTGAAAAAGCTGGCTTAAAACTCAACATTCAAAAAATGAAGATCATAGCATCCAGTCCCATCACTTCATGGCAAACAGATGGGGAAACAACAGAAACCGTTAAAGGCTTTATTTTCTCAGACTCCAAAATTACTGCAGATGGTGACTGTAGCCATGAAATTAGATGCTTGCTCCTTGGAGGAAAAGCTATGACCAACCTAGACAGCATATTAAAAAGCTGAGACATTACTTTGCTTACAAGGTCTATCTAGTCAAAGCTATGGTTTTTCCAGTAGTCATGTATGGATGTGAGAGTTGGATGACAAAGAAAGCTGAGTGCTGAAGAGTTGGTACTTTTCAACTGTGGTGTTGGAGAGGCCTCTTGAGAGTCCCTTGGACTGCAGGGATATCAAATCAGCCAATCCTAAAGGAAATCAATCCCGAATATTCATTGCAAGGACTGATGATGAAGCTGAAGCTCTAATACTTTGGCCACCTGATGCAAAGAACTGACTCACTGGCAAAGACCCTAACGCTGGGAAAGATTGAAGGCAAGAGAAGGGGATAGCAGATGACGAGCTGGTGAGATGGCATCACCAACTCGATGGACATGAGTTTGAACAAGCTTTGGGAGTTGGTGATGGACATGGTGGCCTGGTGAGCTACAGTCTATGGGGTTGCAAAGAGTTGTAAACGAATGAGCGACTGAACTGAACTGATGGTACCTCCTGTAAGCAACTTCTTAAAAAAACATTTTTGTGACCATCAGATGATCTCTTTGGCTTCTATTGTGATATATCTTTGAGAACAAATAATCTGTCATTATCAGAGAAGATTTTTAGTCTTCCAAGACTTGGTATATGATATTCAGTTATTATTTGGGGTAAGTCCAATGCCATATTGCCATATTCTTCTGAGGAAACCAGATAGTCATTGTAGCACATTTAGTTATTTAAGTCATGAGAGAAAATGTCTCTCTGTCCCCTGCTGACTGACACCAAAATTCAAATCAGGAGAATTAACAGTCATTGCGTTTTTCCTTAAAGGCTAATGACCGGAATTTACATGGAAATATTTCATCACTTTCAAAAGAACTCTTTCATATATGAAATCACAGCAGATCAATTTAACCATGGCAAAAGAATAACGATATGATTTTGTGTTTTAGTTTCAGCAGAATAATTTATAATGGTAACAATTAGCATTTGGATAGGATTTTAAGTCCTTTTAAGTCTTGCTCAAATACTAGATTTATTGTTTGTTTGTTTTTTTCATTTCACTTATTCAGAAAATATTTACTAAGCATCCATTGGTACTTTGTGACAGGCAACAGATGAGGCTCTAGAGATAGAATTACAAGGACACCAAGCCCTATCCTCAAACATAGTTGTCATAAAAACCCATGAGATAAAGCATAGTGCCTACTCAACAGATTAAAAAACTGGACCTCAGAGAGACTGAAGGCCAGTATGTATGCAGGTATGTGTGTGTGTGTGTGTGTGGATGTATATACATATATATTAGAGATGTGGGTTCAGTTCCTAGATAAAGAAGATCCCTTGCAGTAGGAAACAGCGACCCAATCCAGTACTCTTGCCTACAAAATCCCACGGACAGAGGAACCTGGCAGACTATATAGTCCATGGGGTCACAAAGTCAGACACGACTCAGAGACTGAGTAAACACCAAAAAAAAAAAAAAAAAAAAAGCCTGCATATATCTGCATAGGTGTCATGTATGTGTATCTAATTTTTTTTTTAACTCAAGAAACTTTTTGGGAATAGCTGTAGGAAAATATGTAGTACTTTTCGTAGAGAGGTTCCAAATTATGCTCCTTATCCCTCAGGATAAGGAAGGGACTTCAGGACTCTCTGGCTATATTACAGGAATGAAAAAGTTAGCAAGTCCAAATCTGGAGCTACTTGAGGGGCTGTTCTTGCTCCCAACACTCATAGGTAGACCCCTGTTGCTTTTAGGTCACTAAGGAACTCAAGCAGACCATGGTTGTAGGACCTACATTGTTCTGTTCCCTAGCTGCTTCTTGAGTTTTATTCCCCCCTGTATCTTTTTCTATCATGATTCATTAAAAGGGAGATAGGATATGCTTAGTGTCACTTTCTGAAACACCACTGTAGTCATCTTATTTTTTTTAAAGTTTTCATTCTCCTCTAGTTTTTTGATCAAATTTCCTTAGATGTAAATTACTTTTGGGGTACAGTCTCTAAATTAAATTTTCTTTTTAACCTGAAGTATAGCTTGGAGGAATTCCTTTCACATATGCCCTGTGACTAGATTTTAAGACCTGAAAATTAAATAAATACTGAGGTAGCTTGAAAGTCATTTGGCAAGTCAGTATTCTCTGTAAGTTAAGCTTCATACCAAGCCTCAGAAACATTGAAATGATTATTTTAAACACGACAGCATTTTTAGCTTTTAAAATATCAAGTTCCAGAGTTAAAATGAAAATTGTTTAAGTCTTTTAAGCTGGCCTCTTGTTCCTGGTAATAGATCACAATACCATAGTGAAGTAAAAATTCAGATCTGGACAGAAGGGCTGAAAAATCCTGTGCCATAGTTCTGAAAATTAAGGAATGTTATGCCATATTTCTTCCAGAGAGGGGCGTATAGTATTTCACTCAACTCCTGTACTCTTGGATAAAGGCAGGAGAGGAAAAGAGAGGAAGGAATCTTAAGAATCTGAGTATCAAAGAACTTCCTAACAACATCTCAAAAATGACCCTATGAAAGTTCTCTCTTAGAACAACAGGGCACAGAAGTGTATAAAGTCAGTAAATAAATCTTCTATTTGTTAAAATGATGATAATAATAACTTAGATTCATTATTTCTTTATTTGTAACATTAGGAAAGTCCTGAAAAAACTTTTGGAAAATAAAGTGAGAACCACAGTATTTCCCAAAATGCTAAATATCTTTCTTCATCTTGTAATCCCTGTCTCTGTCAACACTACCCCTCTGCCTCTGCCAAAAAATTTCTGATTGTCTCAAGAGTAATGGTAAAGGTCTCCAAATGAAATGGATTTTAACTTAATTTCCGATAGCATATGTGTTACAGAGAACATTTGTAGGTATGCAAGGGTAGAATTCTTTTATTTATGTTTGCTACTCTACTACAAAGCATGGTGACTGCTATAGTATAGGCAACCAATAGGAAAAAACTGAACCAGTTGTTAAGTACTTGAAAAAGACAGGTTTTTAAAACAATCAAAAGGTCAAGTACGCTTGCTTTACCTTTAGAACTGAAATGCATTTCTCTTAGTTTAGCTAACTGCAGGTTTCCTGGAGAAGGCAATGGCACCCCACTCCAGTACTCTTGCCTGGAAAATCCCATGGACGAAGGAGCCTGGTAGGCTGCAGTCCATGGGGTCTCTGAGTCGGGCACGACTGAGTGACTTGACTTTCACTTTTCACTTTCATGCATTGGAGAAGGAAATGGCAACTCACTCCAGTGTTCTTGCCTGGAGAATCCCAGGGATGGGGGAGCCTGATGGGCTGCCATCTATGGGGTCGCACAGAGTTGGACACGACTGAAGAGACTTAGCAGCAGCAGCAGCAGCAGCAGCAGGTTTCTTAGGAAAAATTACCTCCCTTAGTAAGATAAGGTCCACAAAGCTGTAATGCAGGAAGAAAATTAACCCTTTAAATATAGGTGCTATTTTGAAGTACCTGCCCTATGCTTAGTGTTAGTCACTCAGCCGTGTCCAACTCTTTGTGACCTCATGGACTGTAGCCTGCTAGTCTCCTCTTTCCATGGGATTCACCAGCAAGAATATTGGAGTGGGTAGCCATTCCCTTCTCCAGGTCATCTTTCCAACCCCGGGATCAAACCTGGCTCTCCTACATTCCAGGCAGATTCTTTTTCTTCTGAGCCACCAGGTAAGCCCATGGAACTATTTTAAATGTATTTCTCATAGTTTATACCATTTAGTGGTTATAACTACACTAATATATATTAATTTTATCCCCATATTATAACCATAAAACAGGTTAGGATGATTAAGTGACTTGTCTAAAATAATACAAAATCTAAAATGGAAAGGCAAGTGCTTAAACCCAAAGCCTGTGTACCTCCAGAGTGCATACTCTTAATCACTACACTCATAGCTGTTCACGTAAAGAAGGATGTACACTAAACAAACAGGTTATTTTCTTACTGACAGTAACTTCAATTTTCCAATATGTACAATACTTTCTTCTATGCAATCAGTTAAGCCTTCTGCAAATTGAGATCCTACTAACATAGTTTGGAATCACTTTGGCATGTGTTTGCTATCCTTTCAGTTCAGTTCAGTCGCTTAGTTGTATCCGACTCTTTGCGACCCCATGAATCGCAGCACGCCAGGCCTCCCAGTCCATTACCAACTCCCGGAGTTCACTCAGACTCACGTCCATCGAGTCAGTGATGCCATCAAGTCATCTTATCCTCCGTCGTCCCCTTCTCCTCCTGCCCCCAATCCCTCCCAGCATCAGAGTCTTTTCCAATGAGTCAACCCTTTGCATTAGGTGGCCAAAGTACTGGAGTTTCAGTTTTGGCATCATTCCTTCCAAAGAAATCCCAGGACTGATCTCCTTTAGAATGGACTGGTTGGATCTCCTTGCAGTCCAAGGGACTCTCAAGAGTCTTCTCCAACACCATAGTTCAAACGCATCAATTCTTCCATGCTCAGCCTTCTTCACAGTCCAACTCTCACATCCATACATGACCACTGGGAAAACCATAGCCTTGACTAGGCAGACCTTTGATGGCAAAGTAATGTCTCTGCTTTTGAATATGCTATCTAGGTTGGTCATAACTTTTCTTCCAAGGAGTAATAGTCTTTTAATTTCATGGCTGCAGTCACCATCTGCAGTGATTTTGGAGCTCAAAAAAATAAAGTCTGACACTGTTTCCAGTGTTTCCCCATCTATTTGCCATGAAGTGGTGGGACCAGATGCCATGATCTTCGTTTTCTGAATGTTGAGCTTTAAACCAATGTTTTTACTCTCCTCTTTCACTTTCATCAAGAGGCTTTTTAGTTCCTCTTCACTTTCTGCCATAAAGGTGGTGTCATCTGCATATCTGAGGTGATTGATATTTCTCCCGGCAATCTTCGTTCCAGCTTGTGTTTCTTCCAGTCCAGCGTTTCTCTTGATGTACTCTGCATATAAGTTAAATAAGCAGGGTGACAATATACAGCCTTGACATACTCCTTTTCCCTATTTGGAAGCAGTCTGTTGTACCATGTACATTTCTAACTGTTGCTTCCTGACCTGCATACAGATTTCTCAAGAGGAAGGTCAGGTGGTCTGGCATTCCCATTTCTTTCAGAATTTTCCACAGTTTATTGTGATCCACACAGTCAAAGGCTTGGGCATAGTCAATAAAGCAGAAAGAGATGTGTTTCTGGAACTCTCTTGCTTTTTCCATGATCCAGTGGATGTTGGCAATTTGATCTCTGGTTCCTCTGCCTTTTCTAAAACCAGCTTGAACATCAGGAAGTTCCCGGTTCACGTATTGCTGAAGCCTGGCTTGGAGAATTTTGAGCATTACTTTACTAGCGTGTGAGATGAGTGCAATTGTGTGGTAGTTTGAGCATTTTTGGCATTGTCTTTCTTAGGGATTGGAATGAAAACTGACCTTTTCAGTTTAGTGGTAGCTATATACATCATTAAAACTAACACTAGCTGCAGTTGTGTATTCTTTTTTCACTTTTGCTATTGATCACATAATTTTGAATTCTGAATTATATTTTTCTTAAGTAGTTAGCAAAAAGACTAAATGGCTTCCCTTTGAAATCAGCCAAAGGTTTTTGAGCTAGATGCTGAATGCCTGACAGTCAATCATTTGGAGCCACTTTGATAATACTTTAGTCCTTTTAGAGCTAGGAATTTCTATTTCCTTTAATTCATTTATATGTAGTCAAACATCATCTATATACTCAGAAGCTTTTTATTAATATCAAAAAGCTAAAAGAGAATGTAAATTCTAAAACCATTTTAAAGGACAATTAGAAACCATATTTACCTTTATTTAAGTATCCATCTGTCAAGAAGCAAGCATCTCAGTTTCTCAAAGTTTAGACAAAGAGAGGAAGTTTTACCTATTTTATCTATCTGTGTGTGCTCAGTAACTTCAGTTGTGTCCGACTCTCTGTGACCCTATGGACTATAGCCTGCCAAGCTCCTCTATCCATAGGATTCTCCAGGCAAGAACACTGGAGTGGGTTGCCACGCCTTCCTCCAGGGGATCTTCTTGATCCTGGGATGGAACCTGGGTCTCCTGTGTCTCCTGCACTGAAGGTAGATTGTTTACCACTGAGCCACTGGGCAAGGCCCTATCTATCTGGAACCTTTGGATTTGTTACAATTTGGAAATGAGATACTCAGCTCTTTCCCAGATAGTACCATAAAGACCAAAAGCCCTGTGTTATGGAAAGATTATAGAATAGTTCCATGCTGTAATGTTCCCAGTTGTTAAATAATAATGGCCAGCAACTACTAAGGAATATTGCAATGAGAAGACTCTGAGATGATACACTGAAAGTCCTTACCACTATGCCTGGCATAATATGAAAATGTCAACCATTTTACTGTTACTGTTATTTTTTGCTATGATTGACAGAATAGCACAACCATTGGGGTTCCATATAAAAATAGTGTCTTGATTTTTCAATTCAGTAATGTCAACTACCTTGAGATGAAAAATCAGCATCTCTTGGTAAGTAAGTAGCTGTGAGTTTGGAAAAGATTAATTTTTAAATGTGAAAGAATGAAAAGAAAAGCCACAGATTGGGAGAAAATATTTGCAAAACACATATGCAATGAAGAGATTGAATCCAAAATATACAAAGAATTAGTAAAACTCAACAATAAGAAAATGAATGGCCTATTTAAAAATGGGCAAAATACCTGAACAGACACCTCAAAGAAGATATACTACATAAATGGCAAGTAGGATATGAAAAGATGCTCAATATCATATGTGATCAGGGAGTTACAAATTAAAACAATGAGATACCATCTTTTAGAATGGTCAAAATCAGTAATAGTGACAACATCAAATGCATGTAAACAGTGGGAACTTTCATTTATTGCTGATGCGAATGCAAAATAAAACAGCCACTCTGGAAGACAGTTTGGTGGTTTCTTACAAAACTAAATATACACTTTTCATATGACGCAGTAGCCAGGATTCTTAGTGTTTACTCAAAGGAGTGAGAAACTTAAATCCACATGAGAACATATACATGGATGTTTATAGAAGCTCTACTCATAACTGTCAAAACCTGGGACAGATGAATGAATATATTCATACAACATAATATTATATCCAGTGCTAAAAAAGAAATTTGGACTGCAAGAAGATCAAACGAGTCCATCCTAAAGGAAATCAGTCCTGAATGTTCATGGAAGGACTGACGCTAAAGCTGAAACTCCAATACTTTGGCCACCTGATGCGAAGAACTGACTTATCTGAAAAGACCCTGATGCTGGAAAGATTGAAGGTAGGAGGATGCCGGGAGCCAGCATGAGGAACTCTACCCATGGCAAAGGTCATGACAAAGGAGGCTTCAGCATACGCAAAGGTGGGATCGAGCCTCAGGAAACCCCCGTTTCCAAGCATCTACCCCCAAAACCAGAGTCCTACTTTACGGCTTTATGCTCTCACCTACACCTCCGACTTTATGGGGGGCTGACCCCCACCAGCTCTCTCGGAGAAGGAGTTAACCTACAGCTCCAGTTAATAAAAATTCCTGGGCGTGACAAGAGTGTTTCAACTTACGAACTCCTCTGAAGGTTATCTAGCCTGCCTGTACAGGTTCGTCTGGCCACATGTGATTGTTTACAGCCTCCCACCCGTGAGAGGAACGAGATGTTTTAGACTTACTAAAGGCAGATTCTTTTAGGATGTTAGAAATTATTAGTATAGTGGGTTGATTAGGAATTATATTGGTGAAGGGTTTTTTTTCATTTATTGGGCCAATGTTTGCTGCTAAATACCCTGCCTTCAAACATGTTAATGAATATAAAACTAGCATATAGAGGAAATAAGTATTAACCTTTAGATTAATCATGTTAATCTTAGGCTAAGTAAATTCCTTTCTTAGTTATAACCCACTACACCCTCACTCTATAGGAATGCAACTTTATCTGGTACCTTCGGAGGGTGGTGCCTGGTTTAAGAAGAATCACCCCTGGAAAATAAGTTTTTTGGTTATCAGAAAGAAAGGATCATAAAATGTCAGCAGGCCTCATGGCTAGAAGATGATGTAAAACCCCTAAGACCTTTGTATAATTTTATATGAAGCACCTGATTTTGACAAGGGTCAGGTCTGCTGACCCCGCATGACTCTGTATTCATCCCTATATATAACAAAAAGTATATAAGGAAACCTGAAATTAAAGAAAATGGATCAGTTTCTGGAAAGACTGATTCCCCCATGTCGTTTCTTGTTCTCCATTTTTCTGGCTGAATTCCCATCTGGAGCATGGGTACTCACCAAGACTGCTAATTTTGTCTGGGCTTCTAAGATCGGACCAGGGAGGCCTCAGTGCCTCCTCTCCTTCGGGAGAACAGAAAGATGCCTGTGGCCTACGTAGGTGGTGCAAGCTTCTTGTCTCAAAGCTTTATTGGTATCCCACGTAAACCAAGTTATTCAGCCTCTTTTTCTTCACTAATTTTCCTACTACACTATTCCTTTCTAATCTCTCTTTATACTTTTAATTAAATAGCTTTTTCCTAGGACGCCAATTCTGTCTCCCCTTCGAATTACCCTGGATCCACCGGGGCTGGACATGAGTCTGAGCAAACTCCAGGAGTTGGTGATGGATAGGGAGGCCTGGAGTGCTTCAGTCCATGGGGTTGCAGTTGGATACGACTGAGAAACTGAAATGAACTGCAAAAGAAATAAGCCATAAAGCTATAAAAAGAGATGGGAACTTCCCTGGTGGTCTAGTGACTCCATGGTCCCAATGCAGAGGGCCAGGTTCGATAGATGATCAGGGAATTAGATCCCACATGCCAGCAACTAAGAGTTTGTGTGCCGCAACTAAAGAATTTGCACGTGGAAATGAAGATCAAAGATTCCATGTGCTACAACTAAGATCAGGCACAGACAACTCCCCCCACCCCCCCACAAAAAGACAGTTGGGAAAGAATGTAAATTGGAAAAAGAAAAAAAAAAAAAGAAGACGTGACAGAACCTAAAATGCATATTATTGAGTGAAAAAGCCAGCCTGGAAAGGCTCTCAGTTCAGTCAGTTCAGTTGCTCAGTCGTGTCCAACTCTTTGCAACCCCGTGGACTGCAGCTCACTAGGCTTCCCTGTCCATCACCAACTCCCAGAGCTTGCTCAAACTCATGTCCATTAAGTCGGTGATACCATCTAGCCATCTCATCCTGTCGTTCCCTTCTCCTGCCTTCAGTCTTTCCCAGCATCAGAGTCTTTTCCACTGAGTCAGTTCCTCACATCAGGTGGCCAAAGTATTAGAGTTTCAGCATCAGTTCTTCCAATGAATATTCACGACTGATTTCCATTAGGATAGACTGGTTGGATCTCCTTGCAGTACAAGGGATTCTCAAGAGTCTTTTCCAACACCATAGTTCAAAAGCATCAATTCTTCAGTGTTCAGCTTTCTTTATAGTCCCAACTCTCACATCCATAATGACCACTGGAAAAACCAGAGCTTTGACTAGATGGACCATTGTCAGAAAAGTAATGTCTCTGCTTTCTAGTATGCTGTCTAGGTTGGTCATAGCTTTTCCTCAAAGGAGCAAACATCTTTTAATTTCATGGCTGCAATCGCCATATTCAGTGACTTTGGAACCCAGGAAAACAAAGTCTCTCACTGTTTCCATTGTTTCCCCATCCATAGACTAAGGCTATCTATGATTCAAACTACACAGTGTTTTAGAAAGGGCAAAACTGGGGGCGGTCCTAAGATGGTGGAGGAATAGGATGGGGAGACCACTTTCTCCCTTACAAATTCATCAAAAGAACATTTCAACGCTGAGTAAATTCCACAAAACAACTTCTGAATGCTGGCAGAGGACATCAGGCACCCAGAAAAGCAGATCATTGTCTTCAAAAACAGGTAGGAAAAAATATAAAAGACGAAAAAAGAGACAAAGGAGATAGGGAGGGAGCTCCATCCCGGGAAGGGAGTCCCGTCCCAGGAAGGGAATCTTAAGAAGAAAGTTTTCCAAACACCAGGAAACACTCTCGCTGCCGAGTCTGTGGCGAGCCTTGGAAGCACGGAGGGCAACATAACAGGGAGGAAAAATAAATAAATAATTAAAACCAACAGATTACAAGCCCAACAGTAACTCCCCCAGTGGAGAAGCAGCGCAGACGCCTGCATCCGCCACTAGCAAGTGGGGGCTGGGCAGGGAGGCGAGGGAGGCACGGGCTGCAGTGCTTTTTAAGAATCAGGCAGGAACACCCTGCGCGTAACCAGAATGAACTAACTTGGGCTAGCAAACCAGACTGTGGGATAGCTTGAAAAGCTTGAACATAAGACACGTGAAAAGCTTGAACATAAGACACCTCCAGGACCGCACACAGAACAAAGGACAGAACAGAAATAGCCAGCCGCAGGCCATCCCCCTCCAGTGACAGGCAGCCAGAGCCATAGGGCTGGAAGGGGGCAATCGCAACCCAAGAGAGACATTACCTACCAAAATGCAAGCAGGCTTCTTTGCTAACTAAGACTTCTGGGGGTTCTGGACAGTCATCATCCGCCTGAGAAGGGATGCCAGTGGTACTCCCAGAAAACTGAGCAGCAGAGACAGGAAAGGCGGTAAGTCACAGTGACTGTGCTCGCCAAACACCTGAGCTACTCGGACCTGCGACGGGCACAAAACGCAGGCCCAACTGAATCTGTGCCTCTGAGGGCTATGTGAGCGAAAAGCCTGAGTGGCTTAGACCGGGGAGGTGCATGCAGCCTAGGGCCGGCCTCAGACAGTTCCCGGCGGAGCAACGTAGAGCCTGAATGGTGTGCACCACGAGCACAGGCAGGCCCAGCGGGGCTGAGACACTGCGAGCACACGCCAGTGCTATTTGTTTGCAGCATCCCTCCCTCCCCACAGTGCGCCTGAACAAGTGAGCCTAAAAAAAAAAAAAAAAAAAAAAAGTGTCCACCACCGCCCCCGCTGTGTCAGGGTGGAAATCAGACACTGAAGAGACCAGCAAACAGAAGAAGTTAAACAGAGGGAACCACCTTGGAAGTGACCCCACACTGCCCACAACACCAGAGAAAGGGCCAGATATATCTTTACTATTTTTATGATCATTCTTTCTTTTTTTTTTTTTTTTGGTTGATGTTGTAAAGTGGTTGTTTTTTCTTCTTTTTCTTCTTTTTTTTTAACTTTAAAAAATTTTTAAGTCCTCTATTTCTCCTTTAATTTTTATTTTTATAACCTACTATTACTTTTCAAAAAAAAAAGACCCTATTTTTAAAGCAAATGCCATATATAGTCTTTTTGTGGTTGTTGTTGTTTTTTAATAATTCTTGTGGCTTTTTTTTCTTCTTCTTTTCTTTAATATTGTATTTTTGAAAATCCAACCTCTACTCTAGATTTTTAATCTTTGCTTTTTGGTATTTGTTATCAATTTTGTACATTTAAAAACCCAATCTTCAGTACTCAATTTTACCTGAGAGTGAGATTACTGACTTGACCACTCTCTCCTCCTTTGGACTCTCCTTTTTCTCCACCAGGGGGCCTCTGTCTCTTCCCTCCCCTTCTCTTCTCTACCCAACTCTGTGAATCTCTGTGTGTTCCAGATGGTGGAAAACACTTAGGGAACTGGTTACTGGCTGGATCTGTCTCTCTCCTTTTCATTTCGCTCTTTTATCCTCCTTGCCACCTCTGTCTACTTCCTCCCTCTCCTCTTCACTGTATAACTCTCTGAGCGGTCCAGACTGTGGAGAGCACATAAGGAAGTGATTACTGGCTAGCTTGCTCTCTCCTCTTTTGATTCCACCTCATTTTATTCCAGTCACCTCTAACTCCCCCCTCCCTCTTCTCTTCTCCATATAACCCAGTGAACCTCTCTGGGTGTCCCTCAATGTGGAGAAACTTTTCATCTTTAACCTAGATGTTTTATCATCGGTGCTGTATAGATGGAGAAGTCTTGAGGCTACTGTAAAAATAAAACTGAATACCAGAAGCAGGAGGCTTAAGTCCAAATCCTGAGAACATCAGAGAACTCCTGACTCCAGGGAACACTAATCGATAGGAGCTCATCAAATGCCTCCATACCTACACTGAAACCAAGGACCACCCAAGAGCCAACAAGTTCCAGAGCAAGACATACCACGCAAATTCTCCAGCAACACAGGAACACACCCCTGAGCTTCAATATACCGGCAGCTCAAAGTTACTCCAAAATCATTGATGTCTCATAACCCATCACTGGTCATTTCATTGCACTCCAGAGAGAAGAAATCCAGCTCCACCCACCAGAACTCCAACACAAGCCTCCCTAACCAAGAAACCTTGACAAGCCACTGATACAACCCCACCCACAGTGAAGAAACTCCATAATAAAGAGAACTCCACAAATTCCCAGAATATAGAAAGGCCACCCCAAACGCAGCAATATAACCAAGATGAAGAGACAGAGGAATACTCAGCAGGTAAAGGAACAGGAGAAATGCCCACCAAACCAAACAAAAGAGGAAGAGATAGGGAATCTACCTGAGAAAGAATTTCAAATATTGATAGTGAAAATGATCCAAAATTTTGAAATCAAAATGGAATCACAGATAAATAGCCTGGAGACAAGGATTGAGAAGATGCACGAAAGATTTAACAAGGACCTAGAAGAAATACAAAAGAGTCAATATATAATGAATAATGCAATAAATGAGATCAGAAACACTCTGGAGGCAACAAATAGTAGAATAACGGAGGCAGAAGATAGGATTAGTGAAATAGAAGATAGAATGGTAGAAATAAATGAATCAGAGAGGAAAAAAGAAAAACGAATTAAAAGAAATGAGGACAATCTCAGAGACCTCCAGGACAATATAAAATGCTCCAACATTCGAATTATAGGAGTCCCAGAAGACGAAGACAAAAAGAAAGACCATGAGAAAATCCTTGAGGAGATAATAGTTGAAAACTTCCCTAAAATGGGGAAGGAAATAATCACCCAAGTCCAAGAAACCCAGAGAGTTCCAAATAGGATAAACCCAAGGCGAAACACCCCAAGACACATATTAATCAAATTAACAAAGATCAAACACAAAGAACAACTATTAAAAGCAGCAAGGGAAAAACAACAAATAACACACAAGGGGATTCCCATAAGGATAACTGCAGATCTTTCAATAGAAACTCTTCAGGCCAGGAGGGAATGGCAAGACATACTTAAAGTGATGAAAGAAAATAACCTACAGCCCAGATTACTGTACCCAGCAAGGATCTCATTCAAATATGAAGGAGAAATCAAAAGCTTTACAGACAAGCGAAAGCTGAGAGAATTCAGCACCACCAAACCAGCTCTCCAACAAATGCTAAAGGATATTCTCTAGACAGGAAACACAAAAAGGGTGTATAAACCCGAACCCAATTCAATAAAGTAAATGGCAACGGGATCATACTTATCAATAATTACCTTAAACGTAAATGGGTTGAATGCCCCAACCAAAAGGCAAAGACTGGCTGAATGGATACAAAAACAAGACCCCTATCTATGTTGTTTACAAGAGACCCACCTCAAAACAAGGGACACATACAGACTGAAAGTGAAGGGCTGGGAAAAGATATTCCATGCAAATAGAGACCAAAAGAAAGCAGGAGTAGCAATACTCATATCTGATAAAATAGACTTTAAAACAAAGGCTGTGGAAAGAGACAAGGCCACTACATAATGATCAAAGGATCAATCCAAGAAGAAGATATACCAATTATAAATATATATTCACCCAACATAGGAGCACCACAATATGTAAGACAAATGCTAACAAGTATGAAAGAGGAAATTAACAATAACACAATAATAGTGGAAGACTTTAATACCCCACTCACACCTATGGACAGATCAACTAAACAGAAAATTAACAAAGAAATGCAAACTTTAAATGATACAATAGACCAGTTAGACCTAATCGATATCTATAGGACATTTCACCCCAAAACAATGAATTTCACCTTTTTCTCAAGTGCTCACGGAATCTTCTCCAGGATAGATTACATCCTGGCCATAAATCTAACCTTGATAAATTCAAAAAATCAAAATCATTCCAAGCATCTTTTCTGACCACAATGCAGTAAGATTAGATCTCAATTACAGGAGAAAAACTATTAAAAATTCCAACAGATGGAGGCTGAACAACACTCTTCTGAATAACCAACAAATCACAGAAGAAATCAAAAAAGAAATCAAAATATGCATAGAAACAAATGAAAATGAAAACAAAACAACACAAAACCTGTGGGACACTATAAAAGCAGTGCTAAGAGGAAAGTTCATAGCAGTACAGGCATACCTCAAGAAACAAGAAAAAAGTCAAATAAATAACCTAACTCTACACCTAAAGCAACTAGAAAAGGAAGAAATGGAGAACCCCAGAATTAGTAGAGGGAAAGAAATCTTAAAAATTAGGGCAGAAATAAATGCAAAAGAAACAAAAGAGACCATAGCAAAAATCAATAAAGCCAAAAGCTGGTTCTTTGAAAGGATAAATAAAATTGACAAACCATTAGCCAGACTCATCAAGAAACAAAGAGAGAAAAATCAAATCAATAAAATTAGAAATGAAAATGGAGAGATCACAACAGACAACACAGAAATACAAAGGATCATAAGAGACTACTATCAGCAATTATATGCCAATAAAATGGACAACATGGAAGAAATGGACAAATTCTTAGAAAAGTACAACTTTCCAAAACTGAACCAGAAAGAAATAGAAAATCTTAACAGACCCATCACAAGCACAGAAATTGAAACTGTAATCAGAAATCTTCCAGCAAACAAAAGCCCAAGACCAGACGGCTTCACAGCTGAATTCTACCAAAAATTTCGAGAAGAGCTAACACCTATCCTACTCAAACACTTCCAGAAAATTGCAGAGGAAGGGAAACTTCCAAACTCATTTTATGAGGCCACCATCACCCTAATACCAAAACCTGACAAAGATGCCACAAAAAGGGAAAACTACAGGACAATATCACTGATCAACATAGATGCAAAAATCCTCAACAAAATTCTAGCAATCAGAATCCAACAACACATTAAAAAGATCATACACCATGACCAAGTGGGCTTTATCCCAGGGATGCAAGGATTCTTCAATATCTGCAAATCAATCAATGTAATTCACCACATTAACAAATTGAAAAATAAAAACCATATGATTATCTCAATAGATGCAGAGAAGGCCTTTGACAAAATCAACATCCATTTATGATAAAAACTCTCCAGAAAGCAGGAATAGAAGGACCATACCTCAACATAATAAAAGCCATATATGATAAACCCACAGCAAACATTATCCTCAATGGTGAAAAATTGAAAGCATTTCCCCTAAAGTCAGGAACAAGACAAGGGTGCCCACTTTCACTGCTACTATTCAACATAGTTCTGGAAGTTTTGGCCACAGCAATCAGAGCAGAAAAAGAAATAAAAGGAATCCAAATTGGAAAAGAAGAAGTAAAACTCCCACTGTTTGCAGATGGCATGATCCTCTACATAGAAAACCCTAAAGACCCCACCAGAAAATTACTAGAGTTAATCAATGAATATAATAAAGTTGCAGGATATAAAATCAACACACAGAAATCCCTTACATTCCTATACACTAATAAGGAGAAAGTAGAAAAAGAAATTAAGGAAACAATTCCATTCACCATTGCAATGAAAAGAATAAAATACTTAGGAATGTATCTACCTAAAGAAACTAAAGACCTATATATAGGAAACTATAAAAAACTGATGAAAGAAATCAAAGAGGACACTAATAGATGGAGAAATATACCATGTTCATGGATTGGAAGAATCAATATAGTGAAAATGAGTATACTACCCAAAGCAATCTACAGATTCAATGCAATCCCTATCAAGCTACCAGCGGTATTTTTCATAGAACTTGAACAAATAATTTCAAGATTTGTATGGAAATACAAAAAACCTCGAATAGCCAAAGCAATCTTGAGAAAGAAGAATGGAACTGGAGGAATCAACTTGCCTGACTTCAGGCTCTACTACAAAGCCACAGTCATCAAGACAGTATGGTACTGGCACAAAGACGGAAATATAGATCAATGGAACAAAATAGAAAGCCCAGAGATAAATCCACACACCTATGGACACCTTATCTTCGACAAAGGAGGCAAGAATATACAATGGAGTAAAGACAATCTCTTTAACAAGTGGTGGTGGGAAAACTGGTCAACCACTTGTAAAAGAATGAAACTAGATCACTTTCTAACACCACACACAAAAATAAACTCAAAATGGTTTAAAGATCTAAACATAAGACCAGAAACTCCTAGAGGAGAACATAGGCAAAACACTCTCCTACATAAATCACAGCAGGATCCTCTATGATCCACCTCCCAGAATACTGGAAATGAAAGCAAAAATAAACAAATGGGATCTAATTAAAATTAAAAGCTTCTGCACAACAAACGAAACTATAAGCAAGGTGAAAAGACAGCCTTCTGAATGTGAGAAAATAATAGCAAATGAAGCAACTGACAAACAACTATTCTCAAAAATATACAAGCAACTTATGCAGCTCAATTCCAGAAAAATAAACGACCCAATCAAAAAATGGGCCAAAGAACTAAACAGACATTTCTCCAAAGAAGACATACAGATGGCTAACAAACACATGAAAAGATGCCCAACATCACTCATTATCAGAGAAATGCAAATCAAAACCACAATAAGGTACCATTTCACACCAGTCAGAATGGCTGCGATCCAAATGTCTGCAAGCAATAAATGTTGGAGAGGGTGTGGAGAAAAGGGAACCCTCTTACACTGTTGGTGGAAATGCAAACTAGTATAGCCACTATGGAGAACAGTGTGGAGATTCCTTAAAAAATTGCAAGTAGAACTGCCTTATGACCCAGCAATCCCACTGCTGGGCATACACACTGAGAAAACCAGAATTGAAAGAGACACTTGTACCCCAATGTTCATCGCAGCACTGTTTATAATAGCCAGGACATGGAAACAACCTAGATGTCTATCAGCAGATGAATGGATAAGAAAGCAGTGGTACATATACACAATGGAGTATTACTCAGCCATTAAAAAGAATACATTTGAATCAGTTCTAATGAGATGGATGAAACTGGAGCCAATTATACAGAGTGAAGTAAGCCAGAAAGAAAAACACCAATACAGTATATTAACACATATATATGGAATTTAGAAAGATGGCAATGATGACCCTGTATGCGAGATAGCAAAAGAGACACAGATGTGTAGAAAGGATTTGGACTCTGAGGGAGAGGGAGAGGGTGGGATGATTTGGGAGAATGGCATTGTAACATGTATACTATCATGTAAGAAATGAATCGCCAGTCTATGTTCAATACAAGATACAGGATGCTTGGGGCTGGTGCAAGGGGATGATCCAGAGAGATGATATAGGGTGGGAGGTGGGAGGGGGGTTCATGCTTGGGAACTCTTGTACACTCGTGGCCGATTCATGTCAATGTATAGCAAAACCAATACAGTACTATAAAGTAAAATAAAAATTAAAAAAAAAAAGAGGGTGTGTACAGGAATAGTGTCAGGCAGGCTGTGATGTGTGTTTGCCCTACTCCTTGCCATGTGGGGTCGTCATCGTCCAAGGCCCAGCACCTATATACTTGCTGACAAATGTAGAATATAATTGCTTGGTAATAAATACCATAGAATACAAATGATACTTTTTTGCCTGCATTTTCAGAGTCTTTCTCAGTTACCTCTTGGTAAAATGCATGATGTTATTTATTTATAAAATCTGAGGGGTGAGCTAGTTAGAAAGCAAATTTCCTTTAATAAATCTCAATAACCTTTGGCAGTGGTTTCTAGTTTGAGAGTGTGGGGCTCTCTTCTTCAGTGGCTGTGGCCAATCCCAAACTGATATCACTCTTTGGTTTTTACACCCCAAGTCTAGAAAACTTTAAGCATGGTCCTAGGTGTTTATTTCAAATATTCAACTTTATCTCTGCTCAGCAGTACTTGAGCTATGTTATTACATGGCTGTCTTTGTGACTCATGTTTTATATTCTCACTGACTAGCAGAAGATAGAAATATAGCATAAATGTTACTATTTGGTGATTTTTTTTTCTGATTCCATCTACAGTATCCCTGAACTAGATGGTAATTATAGAATGAGTTTCATAACTGCATTTCAAATGAGTTTCAAATAGCACTATGAGACTAGAAAGTCATCAGGCTTAATAGGAAGGTGACAATCTGACAGGGCATAAATTAAGAAATATTATAGAGGTATCGTCATTATAATATAGACATATACTTGAAATAAGATAAAAAACTGAAGGCATGGGAATACCAGCATTGAGAGAAAACTAGGGAAGAAGGCTACATATATAGATATATAGATATAAATATAGATATGGACTCAGAAACCTGATATATAATCAACTTTGTTTACAAACAGCTTTGTTTGTTGGTGGGTATATAGGTGCTGGGCTTTGGATGGCGGTGGCCTTGCATGACAGGGAGTGGGGCAAGCATGTATCGCAGTTTGCCTGATACTATTCCTGAAAAAAGAAAAATAAAGGGCAAAACTTCTCAGACAGTGAAAAGATCAATGATTGTCAGATATTGGTGGGGGCTGAGGGAATGAATAGGGGCAGCAGAGAGGATTTTTAGTGCAGTGAAATGATTCTGTATGATATAGTAATTATTGATTAGGCATGCATCAAAACTCATATAACTGTAAGGGCTTCCCAGGTGGTGCTTATAGTAAAGAACCTTCCTGCCGATGCAGAAAATGTAAGAGACACAGATTCAGTCCCTGAGTTGAGAAGATCCTCTGAAGTAGGAAATGGCAACCCACTCCAGTATTCTTAGCTGAAAACTTTCATGGACAGAGGAGCCTGGAAGGCTATAGTCTATTGGGTTGCAAAGAGTCAGACATGACTGAGCACATACACACACACAGATACCCAAACAACTGTAAAAAAAAAAAAAAAAGGCGAACCCTATTGAAAACTATGAACTTTAGTTAATAGTAATATATCAGTATTCATTAATTATAGTAAATATACCACATCAATTCAAGATATTCATAACAGGGGAAACTATGTGTAAGTGACATGAAGGAAGCTTGCTTTGTTTTCTACTTAATTTTTCTGTAAATTTGAAACTGTTCTAAAACATAAATCTAATAATTTTTTCAGTAACCAACTATAGTGATGGTGGGGATATAAATTCATATAACAGGTATGGAATAGTATGGAGGTTCCTTTAAAAACTAAGAATAGGGTACCATATGACCCAGCAACCCCATTCCTGGGTATATGTCTGGAGAAAACCATGGTTCAAAAGGATACATACACCCTGATGTTCACTGCAGTGCTGTTTACAACACTGGAGATGAGGAAGCAATCTAAATGTCCATTGACAGAGGAATGGATAAAGAAGACGTGGTACATATATATAATGGACTATTACTTAAATATTACAAAGAATGAAATAATGCTACTTGCAGCAACACAAATGGACCCGGAGATTATCATACTAAGTGAAGTAAGTCAGACACAGACAAATACCACATGATATCACTTACGCATGAAAACTAAAAAATAGAAGAATCCAAATGAACTTATTTATAAAACAGAAACACTCACATACTTAGAAGAAGGACTTATGGCTACCAAGGGGAAAGGGTTGGTGCTGGGGGATAGATTGGGAGTTTGGAATTGACCTCTACACACCACTATATTTAATATAGATAACCAACAAAGACCTACTGTATAGTACAGGGAACGCGGCTCAATATTCTACAATAACCTAAATGGGAAAAGAATTTGAAAAAGAATGAATACTTGCATGGGTATAATTGAATTACTTTGCTGTATATCTGTAACAAACACATCATTGTTAATGAACCATAATATAAAATAAAAATTAAAAGTTAAACAAAATAAAAGTAACCAACTATAGAGGTGGTGAATCTAATTAAAAATCATAGGAGTCTTATTTGTGCTATGTTAAAAAATACTTTGGTGTATTTGTATTTTTAAATATTATCATACTTAATGCTTTATATTTAAGAAAGCTGACATATTTGTTCTGTGATTTTGAGCTGAAATATACACAGAACTTTGACTGTTTGCAAACTGTAAAGGAATAATTAAAAGCAGTTTTACTCATTTATATATAACTTGCAATGCTTCACTTTTTAAATTGTGGCAAATTAGAATTGTAAATTTATTTTGTCAAATATACATAGAACACAAAATTTTTTAATATATTACATTTCTGAAATGCAGTTAATATGGAGAAGGATATTAATTAGGTTTATAATTGGATCTGATAATTTAGGAGTTTACTGTGTTCAATCTGATATAATAGAACATAAAATTTTCCTTAAATGATATGTGTCCTCAGTCACTTCAGTCATGTCCAACTCTTTGTGATGCTATGGACAGTAACCCACCAGGCTCCTCTGCCTATGGGATTCCCCAGGAAAGAAATACTGGAGTGGATTTCCATGCCCTCCTCCAGGGAATCTTCCTGACCCAGGGATTGAACCCGCATCTCCTGCATTGCAGGCAGATTCTTTATAGCTGAGCCACTGGGGAAGTCCTTTCTTAAATTGTGATTGTTCTTATTTTATGGGATCTATAAACAACATGGCAAGTTGAACTTAATTATCCAAGAAAAATAAAGTTTATGAATTTTAATTGGTATAGATTAAACATTATTTTAAAGCATAATTAATTTTAAGAAGCTCTTCATGCAAAAAATATCTCTTAGACAATCTTAGATTGTCAGCTAAATTAGTAAGATTTAAACAGATTTTTTACTCAAAACTTATTAGAGCCTTTAATTTTCTAATGTGAAGTTAGAATTTCTAAAAAGTTATTACAGTATTCAGTGTTTATGTATATATTTGTCCATGGAAAACATTTTAAATTAGCATTACTATTGCTATTATAATTTAATTTAAAATGCTATTTATAAACATGAAATTTTTAGAAATAAATCTAAATGGTAAAATATCTCTTCTTAAGAGAGAAAAGCTGAAACTCCAGTACTTTGGCCACCTCATGTGAAGAGTTAATTCATTGGAAAAGACTTTGATGCTGGGAGGGATTGGGGGCAGGAGGAGAAGGGGATGACAGAGGATGAGATGGTTGGATGGCATCACTGACTCGATGGATGCGAGCCTGAGTGAACTCCGGGAGTTGGTGATAGACAGGGAGGCCTGGCATGCTGCGATTCATGGGGTCACAAATAGTTGGACACGACTGAGCGACTGAACTGAACTGAAGAGAGAAAAATAGGTAAGAACAATTAAGGGTGTTTTCAAACAGGTACATTTAAAATAAAGTAACCTAAATAGTTAACACTGAAATAAATATATTAAGTAAACAGATATAAAAGGTAAAGCAGAGTGTACAATTTTAATATCAAATTAATCTGGCGTTGAAAACACTAATATGATATGGTAACCAATATACCACAGTGAAAGTGAAAAAGCTGGCTTAAAACTACACATTCAGAAAACGAAGATCATGGCATTTGGTCCCATCACTTCATGGCAAATAGATGGGGAAACAATGGTAACAGTGACAGACTTTATTTTATTGACCAACCTAGACAGCATATTAAAAAGAAGATAACATTACTTTGCTGACAAAAGTCCATATAGTCAAAGCCATGGTTTTTCCAGTAGTCATGTATGGATGTGAGAGATGGACCATAAAGAAAAGCTGAGTGCCAAAGAATTAGTGCTTTTGAACTGTGGTGTTGAAGACTCCTGAGGGTCCCTTGGAGTGGGAAAGAGATCAAACCAGTCGATTCTAAAGGAAATCAGTCCTGAATATTCATCGGAAGGACTGATGGTGAAGCTGAAGCTCCAACACTTTGGTCATTTGATGCAAAGAACTGACTTATTGGCAAAGACTCTGATGTTGGGAAATATTGAAAGCAGGAGGAGAAGGGGACAACAGAGGATGAGATGGTTGGATGGCATCATCAACTTGATGGACATGAATTTGAGTAAGCTCCAGGAGTTGGTGATGGACAGGGAAGCCTTGTGAGCTGCAGTCCATGGGGTTAGAGAGTCAGACACGACTGAGCAACTAAACTAAACTGAACAATATATACTTGATTGTATCAAATCATATTAAAGAATATTACTACAAGTACATAATGCAGTTGTTCAAAACCTGATATATATATATATATATATATATATATATACACATATATAAAATCTCCCAATAAAGTAATGTTCAATTTTTTAATATGCATGTCCAGATTACTTCTTTGATCAGCATCAATAAGATTTGGAATGATACTAGAAATCAAAAAGCAGAAAATTAGAAACTAATTTTGCTCAGATATAACCTGGGCTATCTATTATACAGGATGCACATAAAAGTAATGATATAATAAATAATAATGATTTAATTGTTTCATATAATTTAACTCCAATAAAGAACACTTCCAATACTCCCATGGAAACCTTAAAATTGATTATATATTAGGCCAGAAAGAATATATTTCAAAATTCCCAGGCATAGAATTTATACAAATTACATTCTCCATCCACAGTGAAATAAATTAGGAAGTAATAGGAAGGGTTAAAGGAAAAACAAACATCCAGAATATCTATCTATTTGGAAACTTAACAGCACTTTCTTGAATAAGTCCTGTATCATTAAGAAAATAAAAATTTCAATTGCTTCCTAGTTAAATATTATATTTGCACTACAAGTTGTGGAATACAGTTGTGGAATACAAGAGGAAAAAATAAACAGGTTTTAGTTTTGAATGAAAACACATTCAATATTCAACTCTTCAAACCAGTGAAAGCACTCCACCCTACAAAACCCAGGCTTAAAGAAACCCATGAGGAAAAAAAAAAAAAAAAAATCCAGCAGAAGCAAAACACAAGAAAACAGAAATATAGCAGAATTCCTAATTGTATTTTAAAGCTAGTTCTTTGAAAAGATCCATGACATAAATAAGTCTCTGGACTAACTTGCAGATGAAAGGACAGAACGACAGCCATAAATAACATCAGGAATGAGAAAAGGTATGTGACCACAAATAGGAAGTCATACTGTTTTAAAATATTAAAATAAATAACCAAGTTGTAAACTTTGAAATTTAGATTGCCTTTATGCTTCTTTAGAATATAAAAATAGTCAACAATGAACAAGAAACAGGTTGCCCAAACTATAAAAGCAATGGAAAATAATGTCAAGGAACTACCATCATCTGGTCTTGGGTCTAGAGGCCATATGATTTTGGGAATGAGTTTCTCCAAACCAATAAAAAAAATGATAATTCCTCTTGTTTTTGTTGTTGTTCAGTCGCTCAGTTGTGTCTGACTGTGATCCCATGGACTGCAGCACACCAGGCTTCCCTGTCCTTCACCATTCCCTGGTGCTTGCTCAAATTCATGTACATTGAGTCGGTGTGGCTATCTGATATTCCTTCTTCCCTGCCTTCAATCCAGCTTGTGATTCATCCAGCCCAGTATTTCGCATGATACTCTGCATAGAGGGGATGATATCTGTCGTCCCCTTCTCCTCCTGCCTTCAACCTTTCTCAGCATCAGGGTCTTCTCTAATGAGTCTTTTCACATCAGGTGGCCAAACTATTGGAGCTTCAGCTTCAGCATCAGTTCTTCCAATGAATATTCAGGACTGATTTCCTTTAGGATTGACTTGTTGGATCTCCCTGCAGTCCAAGGGACTTTCAGGAGTCTTCTCCAACACCACAGTTCAAAAGCAACAATTCTTGGGTGTTTAGCCTTCTTTAAAGGTCCAACTCTATCATCCATACATTACTACTGGAAAAACCACAGCTTTGACTATATGGACTTTATTGGCAAAGTAATATCTCTGCTTTTTAACAAGCTGTCTAGGTTTGCCATAATTTTTCCAAGGAGCATATGCCTTTAATTTCATGGCTGCAGTCATGGTCTGAAGTGATTTTTGAGCCCAAGGAAATGAAGTCTCTCACTGTTTCCATTGTTTCTTCATCTATTTGCCATGAAGTGATAGGACCAGATGCCATGATCTTCATTTTTTGAACGCTGAGTTTTAAGTCAGCTTTTTCATTCTCCACTTTCACCTTCATCAAGAGGCTCTTTAGTTCCTCTTCACTTTCTGCCATAAGGGTGGCTTTATCTGCATATCTGAGGTTATTGATATTTCTCCCCACAATCTTGATTTCAGCTTGTGATTCATCCAGCCCGGTATTTGGCATGATATACTCTGCATGTAAGTTAAATAAGCAGGGTGACAGTATACAGTCTTGATGTACTCCTTTTCCAATTTTGACCAGTTTGTTGTCCCACATCTGGTTCTAACTCTTGCTTCTTGACCTGCATATATGTTTCTCAGGAGGCAGGTCAGGTGATCTGGTATTCCCATCTCTTGAAGAATTTTCCATAGTTTGTTGTGATCCACATAGTCAAAGGCTTTAACGTAGTCAATGAAGCAGAAGTAGGTGATTTTCTGGAATTCTCTTGCTTTTTCTATGATCCAACAGATGTTGGCAATTTGATCTCTGGTTCTTCTGTCTTTTCTAAATCCAGCTTGAACATCTGGAATCTCTCGGTTCACTTATAGATGAAGCCTAGGTTGGAGAATTTTGAGCATTACCTTGCCATGTGAGATGAGTGCAATTGTGTGGTAGTATGAATATTCTTTGGCATTGCCTTTCTTTGGGACTGTAATGAAAGCTGACCTTTTCCAGCCCTGTGGCCACTGCTGAGTTTTCCAAATTTGCTGGCATATTGAGTGTGGCACTTTAGCAACACCATCTTTTAGGATTTGAAATAGCTCAGCAGGAGTTTCATCACCTCCACTAGCTTTGTTCATAGTGATGCTTCCTAAGGCCCACTTGACTTTGCACTCTAGGACATCTCACTCTAGGTGAGTGATCATACCATTGTGGTTACCTGAATCATTAAGATCTTTTTTGCATAGTTCTTCTGTGTATTCTTGCTACCACTTCTTAATACCATCTGCTTCTGTTAGGGCATACCATTTCTGTCCTTTATCATGCCCATCTCTACATGAAATGTTCCCTTGGTATCTCTAATTTTCTGGAAGGGATCTCTAGTCCTTTACACTTAAGAATCTAAGATAAATATATCTTATTTTCTGTGGAACATGGAGAGCTCTTTTAGTATTTCATCAGATTTCCCTCCCCATATCATAAAACAGTCTCTACTATATATTATTGATTACAGCTTCTTTTCCATTTGGCCTAATATTTTCTCAAGGAGTATTAATTTTCAGCATAAGTCTTTGGCAAATGCACGTAAGTTGTTCCTATTTGTTACTCGTTAAGTTGTATAGAGTAGTATCTTGTAGATTTTTAATCTGATACTGAATTAGATATTCTCAAGGTTCTTTTAAATCTCCTACCATTATTTTTACCCCAGCCCATTATCTTTTTTCATCTCTTAGTGATTTCAGGTTTTCTTTTCTCTTCTAAGACAATGTTTAAAGATTCCATACAATTTTTTTAATATTTTCTTCTGGATTTCAAAAGAGATAATTCTCAGAGGTGGCTATTCCTTTGGTCCATTAGGATATTTCTTTCCTTGTGTCAGGTCATTTTTCTCATTGATTCTAATAATGTTTTATTTCATTACAAATTCTGAAGTGATGGATCGTTGAGTTAGGTCTGGTGCAGAGCCCACCTGGGTCCTACTCTCTTTCTGTACTGCAAAATGATTCAAAGTCCAGACATTGCATCCATATTGCCTGGTTACAAATCCAAATTTCACCACTAACTAGTTTTGTGAATTTTACATTTCTATACTTCAGTTTCACATCTGTAAATTTTGGGTAATACAATTACAATATCTCCCTCATACGGTGTCTAGTAAAATTAAACAAGTTGATTTACACAAAGTTTTTAGAATAATATCTCATGTATCCTAAGTGCTGTAGAAAGTGGTAGCAGTTTTGCCTTAGTTGAAGGGTGATCTTTTCAGATCAACAAAAGAGCTGGTTAATGATCATAGTTCTATATTCAATTTCAAATTTTTGTCAAGGAGGTGAATCATATAGGCATATTATTTTATTCTTCTGAACTGAACTGAAGATAAACAATAAAAAACATGAATAAATTATTATAAAAGATTGCATATTTATGAAGGAGGTTTTCCTGGAAAAAGAGTAGTAACTAGTCTTAAACATGGGAGACATGACTATGTTAGTGTGTGGTTTCTTCATGTACTTCATATTGGATGAAGTTACACATAGCATGCCTGTATTCTTCAGCTAGAGTTTTTTATTACTGTTACATTTTGAGGAATAAGCATAAAAATGACCTTTTCCCCCTCAGTCAAATGAATACATCATAGGTAAATAATTATTCTATGTTTAAAAAAGCTGGTGGTGGGCAGGGGAATGGAGGGATGAGGCATGAACCTAGGAAACCTCAGGATAAAATGAAACTTCAGTTCAGTTGCTCAGTTCAGTTCAGTCGCTCAGTCGTGTCTGACTCTTTGCAACCCCATGAATCGCACGCCAGGCCTCCTTGACCATCACCAACTCCCGGAGTTCACTCAGACTCACATCCATCGAGTTGGTGATGCCATCCAGCCATCTCATCCTCGGTCGTCCCCTTCTCCTCCTGCCCCCCAATCCCTCCCAGCATCAGAGTCTTTTCCAATGAGTCAACTCTTCGCATGAGGTGGCCAAAGTACTGGAGTTTCAGCTTTACCATCATTCCTTCCAAAGAACACCCAGGGCTGATCTCCTTCAGAATGGACTGGTTGGATCTCCTTGCAGTCCAAGGGACTCTCAAGAGTCTTCTCCAACACCACAGTTCAAAAGCATCAATTCTTCAGTGCTCAGCCTTCTTCACAATCCAACTCTCACATCCATTATTTATCTTACAGCCCTTTTAAATGAGAACTTTCCACTCTACCACATTCCAGTGTTATTTAGTATAATTTATCTCTTTCTCACATGTGGTTTTCACTTGATTTCAGAATATTTGGCAGTTTTTCTCTTGGGCAAGTTAAATTAATTAATTGAAGTCAATTGAAACAAATGTTACAACTTTTGAAAATGTATGACATCTGCTATCCCTTTTGGTCATAAGTTCTCTTTAACCATTCTCTTTTTAGCATCTATTTCCTCACTAAGTAAAGAGAGGCTAGGAAACAAATGCAATTTCTTGGCTACTGCAATTTCTTGGCTACTTTGGTTAATTCATTTAAATTTAAACTAAAACCATGTGTAAGGAGAATATCAATATTAAAGCAGGTGTAAAACAAAGAAAAATCAAGAGGGAATGTGATCATTTATGCAATTACTGAATCCCTTTCTCTTTCTTATTGAACTTTGAACAATCTTATACTTGGATCTACCAAGTATTTTTCCAACTCCAGTAGTTGGCTCACTTGCTAATTAAAAAATAATGTCTCTGCGGTTGACTGGTATTTCAATCATGTAGCAGATGACTATTGTGCACAAACAAGTCAGGAGTTCCATGATATAACAAAGTTCATAGCTTTTGTCTCTCCTGTACTTAATGCCACAATCTGATTTTTTCTTTAAAGAAAAACACTAACGATAACTGGTTTTGATAGCCCTTCATGCTGACAAAAATGGTCTTGGTTGCATATGCTGTACATATTTTTAAGTAGTTGCAAAGACCATTTTGCTTATAAAGATCATTGCACATATGGTGAACAACTGGAACTCATACAGAGGCTTCATCAGTGTAAACAATTATCCAAATAATGAAATTGTCTATTTTGGTCCTCTGGATTGCTTTGTGAATTGGGACAAGTAATTAATCATTTCTACCCTTCTCATTAAGAAAAATGTATCAAAAATTTGAACTAAGTTATATACATTGTTCCATTAGTCCTCAGCAAAGATATTTACAATATGAAAACTAGCTTTTTAAAATTAGATTTAAATTTTGTTGTTATTCAGTCACTAAGTCATGTCTGACTCTTTAAGACCCCATGCAGCACACCAGGCTTCCTTGGCCATTCACTATCTCCTGGAGTTTGCTCAGATTCATGTCCATTGAGGCAGTGATGCTATGTAATCATCTCATCCTCTGCTACCCTCCC
>NW_024070187.1:18015258-18238202 GCF_014754425.2 Oryx dammah
ATAGCATTTAAAATATAGATTAAACTCTCTTATACACAGGCAGTCTTCTATGCTAAGATTGCCTAGCATAATGAATAGATTATTGATGACAGTACATTTTCATGACAGTAGTAGTTTTTCATGATATTGCATTTATACTTATGACCTAATTACCACTCTAATAAACTCAACTGGACAGCTTCATTGTCATATCAAAATTCAGAAATAATAAGAGAGAAATGAAAATTTGAGACATGCAGCAAGAATATGGCTTCATAAAATACTTTCTTATTCTCCTGAAATCCATAAAAAGTCAACTAGAAAATATAAGAAAACCTGAAAACTACATTTTCAACAAATCTAAGTGTACATGTATGTATGTATGTATGTATGTATGTACATACACACACTTACACTCCAAAGTTTATAGAAAGGCTTGTAAAATACCTGATATCTCGGCAAAAATACGTAACAGGAAGTACAGAGAAGAATCTGAGAGAGACTCAGTATACCCCTAAATGCACCAATAGATGAGAGGCATGTCCCAGGAAAATGTTGCTATGGAGAATATGAAAATCCTACATTTTCTGACTCAAAATTAAAATGACACAGTTGCCTTTAAAAAGAAAGCAAAATTGGAATAACTCAGGGGAGGTGAAGTCAATAGGATTAGTCAAAATATGGGTAGGTAAGCAGTCAGAACTCAAAAAAAGTAGAAGATAACACATGGTAGAAATAATGGATATGTCCTGTAAGATATGAAAGAACATCTTTTGGATAAAAGTAAAAGCTCAGTACCTCCAAAATTATATTGTTCTTTTGAGAAGTACTTCAATATCTTATAAATTATCTCCATGATGGTGCAATATATGATCCAGGAGGAATGAAGTGGGAAGGGGCAGTGATCAATGAACTAATAGGATTCTCTGCACCCATTGACATTTTGACCATATTACATGGGATCACATCTGTTTTGGAGTTCCCATAAGATTTCATTTCATTCAAAAAGTGTTTTTATTTTGAAAATCATGGAATTAGACAATTAAGTCCAGGAAATAAAACTAACCTCTGTGGTAAATATAATATGCTCTGGACATCATGTTATTAATATATGTACATTTTCCCACTTTTCCTGTCCAGTTAGGTAGAAGTCTTCAGGTGTTAAGTATTTTGTCTAGAATTATATGGCTCATAGTTGAATCTGAATCTTAAGTATGACTCCTAAACATTTGTGTTTTCAATGTTTATGGGTGCTAACACAGCCTCTATGAAGTAATTTGAGGTGTGATCTATTTTCCATACCTTTTACCTATCAAGCAACAATCTTGTGATCTATGCTATTTCACTAAAATAAGTAAGGTCTAGTTTGAAGACACAAATAGATAAAACATAAATGAAATATGTCTAAGGTAAGTTGATGTAGGAGAAGTCAAAACAGTAAAACAACTTTGTTATGGAGAGATAAAAAAGAAAGAAAAAAGATATATCACTAAGGAACATACAAGAATGATTTCCTATAACCTAAAATGGCTAAAACAATTAGGAAAAGTATATGATGGAGCTTGGATTTTTGTATGAAGAACTTGTCAATATAAAATATGATTTTTCCTGTCACTATAAAAATGTAGACACATTGATATGAATTTTAATTTAATTCTAGATTAAATACATTCACCTCAAATATTTCTAAGGGTGGGATCGAGATGACAGAGTAGAACCCTGAGCACACGTCCCTTCATGAATATATCAATACTCCAACTACACATAGAGCAGCTCTCACTGAGAATGATCTGAAGACTAGCAGAACGCTTCTTCTACAATCAAGGCTGTACAGAAAGAATGACACAAAGTCTGGTAGGAAGGGAAGAGAAGCCAGCTAGTCAGCACCTGCACCCCTAGCGGGGACCTGTAAAAGCACAGTAATATGTCAACAAACTGGACAACCCTGAAAAAAGGTATGAATTCCTAGAAATATACAATCTCCCAAGAGTTAGGAAGAAACGGATAACCTTAAGATACAGATTATGAGTATTGAAATTGAATCAGGAATTAATAATAATAAAGAAAAACTCCCAACAAGCAAAAGTCCAGGACTGAACTACTTCACAGGAAAATTCCTAACATATAAAGAAGAGATAATACCTATCCTTTTCAAGATATTCCTGAAAACTGAAGAGCAGGAACACTCCCATGTTCATTTTATCAGGCCAGCATTACCCTGATATCAAAATCAGAACAAGAAACCAAAGGAAAAAAAAAAGAAATTAGGCCAATATCTCTGATGAATATATACACCAAAATCCTCAAGAAAATATTAACAAGTTGAACTCAATAATACATTAAAAGGATCATTTACCATGATCAAGTGGATTTATCCTGGGGATGTAAAAATGGTTCAATATCCACAAATCAATATGATATACCATATTAACAAAATGAAGAATCACACGATCATCTCAATTGATGCAGAAAAAACATCTGACAAAATTCAACATCTATTCATGATAAACACTCTCAACAAAGTTGGTATAAAGAGAACACATCTCAACTGAATAAAGGCCATTTATGACAAATTCACAGCTAACATACTCAACAGTGAAAACCTGAAAGTGTGTCCTCTAAGATTAGGAACAAAACAGGATGCCCACCATAAACACTTCTATTCAAAGTAGTATTGACAGTTCCAGCCATGGCAATCAGATAAGAAAAACTACTAGAATAAGTTAACTCAGTAAATTTGGAGGATACAAGTTTAATATACAGAAATCTGTTGCTTTTCTATACCCTAATGAACAATCAGAAGGAGAAAATAAGAAAACAATCACACTTAAAATTGCATGAAAGAGAATAAAATACCTAGGCTTCCCAGGTGGCACTAGTGGTAAAGAACCTGCCTGCCCATGCTGCAGAAGTAAGAAACATGGGTTTGATCCCTGGATTGGGAAGATTCCCTGGAGGAGGAAATGGCAATCCAGTCCAGTATTCTTGCCTGGAGAATCTCATGAACAGAGAAGCCCAGTGGGCTACAGTCTATAGGATCGCAAAGAGTCATACACGACTGAATACTAAGCAAATTTAATCAACGAGGTGAAATACCTATACTCTGAAAACTATAAAATACTGATGAAGTAGATTAAAGATAATACAAAGAAATGTAAAGATAACCCATCCTCAGTGAAAGTGAAAGTCACTTAGTCGTGTCCAACTCTTTGCGATCCCGTGGGCTATATATTTCATGGACTTTTCCAGGCTAGAATACTGGAGTGGGTAGCCTTTCCCTTCTCCAGGGAATCTTCCCAACCCAGGGATCAAACCCAAGTCCCCTGCCTTGCAGGTGGATTCTTTACCAGCTGAGCCACAAGGGAAGCCCCCATGTTCAAGGACTAGAAAAATTAATACTGTTAAAATGTCCATACTAACCAAAGTAATTTTCAGGTTTAGAAGTGAAGTCGCTCAGTCGTGTCCGACTCTTTGCAACCCTGTGGACTGTAGCCTACCAAGCTTCTCCACCCATGAGATTCTCCAGGCAAGAATACTGGATTGGGTTACCATTTCCTTCTCCAGGGGATTTTCCCAGCCTAGGGATCAAAACTGGGTCTCCCGCATTGGAGGCAGACACTTTAACCTCTGAGCCACCAGGGAAGCCCAATTTTCAGGTTTAAAGCAGTTCATATCAAAATTCCCATATTTCTCATAGAACTAGAATAAACAATCCAAAAATCTGTATGGAGCCACAAAAGATCCTTAATTACCAAAGCAATTGATTAAAAAAAAATGTTAACATGTTCCTTGACTTCACTCTATACTACATAATACTGGCACAAAAACGGGCACAGAGATCAATAGAAGAGAACAGAATACAGAGCCTGGAAATAGACACACACACATATGGTCGATTATCTATGAAAAATGAGGCAAGAATATACGATGGGGAAAAGAAAGTAAGTGGTGGGAAAACTGGACAGCTACATGCAAAAACAATGAAATCAGAACATTTCTTCACACCATATATGAAAATAAACTCAAAATGGATTAAAGACCCAAAGGTAAGACTGGAAACCATAAAACTCCTAGAAGAAAGCATAGGCAACACACTCTGACATCTATCTTGGTGGTATCTTTTTGAATCTGTCTTCCCAAGCAAGGGAAACAAAAGCCAAAATAAATGAATCCTAGTCAAACTTAAAAGCTTTTGCACAGTAAAGGAAACCATTAGCAAAACTAAAAGGCAGCCTACTGAATAAAAGATAATTGTAAATGATACATCTGATAAGGCATTAATACCCAAACTGCACATCCCTGGTAGCTCAGTGGTAAAGAATCTGCCTGCCAGTGCAGGAGATGGGGGTTTGATTCCTGAGTCAGTAATCCCCTCGAGAAGGAAATGGCAACCCACTCCAGTATTCTTGCTGGGAAATCCCATGGACAGAAGAGCCTGGCAGGCCACAGTCTAGGGGGTCACAAAAGAGTCAGCTACAACTTAGCAACTAAGCAACAACATCTAAATACATAAACAGAACTCATATAACTCAACATAAAAAAATGATTTTAAAATGGGCAGAAGACCTGAATAGGCATTTTTCCAAAGAAGACATACAGGTGGTCAATAGGCACATGAAAAGATGCTCAGTATTAGTAATCATCAGAAAAATGATAATCAAATAAAAACCACAATGAGATACCATCTCACTCCTATTAGGATAGTTATCCTCAAAAAGACAGTAAATAATAAGTGTTGGTGAGGATGTAAGGAAAGGGAACCCCAGTACACTGTTCATCAGAATGTAAATTGGTACAGCTACTACGGAAAACAGTATGGAGCTACTCGCCAAAGATTTAAAAATAGAACTACTATATGATCCAAAATTTCATTTCTGGGTAATAAGTGTTGGTGAGGATGTAAGGAAAGGGAACCCCAGTACACTGTTCATCAGAATGTAAATTGGTACAGCTACTATGGAAAACAGTATGGAGGTACTCGCCAAAGATTTAAAAATAGAACTACCATATGATCCAAAATTTCATTTCTGGGTATGCATGTGAAGAAAATGAAGACACTGATTTGAAAAGTCATATGCACCCTGATGTTCATAGCAGCATTCTTTAAATTAGCAAAGATATGCAAGCCACCTAAGTGCCCATCTACAGATGAATGGATAAAAATGTAGGGGTATATATACAGTGAAATATTGATCAGCCATAAAAAAAAGAATGAAATGCTGCCATTTGCAACAACACAGGTTGACCTGGAGGGTATTATGCTTAGATAAATAAGACAGAGAAGGAAAAAAAACTGCATGTTTTCACTCATATGTGGAAACTAAAAAAAATTTTAGATGAATGAATATAACAAAACAGAAACAGACCAACAGACACAGATAAAAATGTAGTAGTTACCAATGGGGAGGAGGGGTGTAAGAAATACAAACTACTAGGTATAAAATAAGATACACGCATATAGTGGACAACATAGATAATACTTTATAATAATTTTAAAAAGAGTATAATCTGTAAAAAATATTGAACCACTATGTTGTACACCTGAAATTAAGTTAACTACTAGAAAGGGTGAGTCGCTTAGTCATGTCTGATCCTTTGCAACCCCATTGACTGTATCCCACCAAATTCCTTTATCTATGGAGTTCTCCAAGCAAGCATACTTGCGTGGGTAGCCAATCCCTTCTACAGAGGATCTTCCTGACCCAGGGGTTGGACCCAGGGCTCCTGCGTTGCAAGTGGATTCTTTACCATCTGAGCCACCTTGTCCTAACTATTCAAAAGGTGATGTTAAGCTACATCTCCAATTCCTGCTATAAATTCCTACAACTATCCCACAGATGCTGCTCTTTAGGGACATCTTAAACATTCCCCTTACACATTATTTAGAAAAATTCACATTTAAAGATCTCAGTATGATAGCATGATGTCTCCTGAGAAATCATACAATAGAAGTTGAGTATGAAAACATTGTTTTTGGACTTAATAAATATTTGAAATCTTCCTTCCCATTCATATCAAGTTCCTTATCCAGATGAGAGAAAATATATGAATAAAGCCATCTATTTTAGGTTTAGAACACAATTATGGAATCCTCTACTATCAGACCAGTGGGATATATTTATAAATGGTAATATAATCTGCAATTTTTTTCTGAACAATTTAAGCAGTCAGATAAGCCATCTTTGGATTACAAATGAAAACAGAGTGAAGAGGGAAATGCAATTGACAGAAGATTGGGGAAATTATCTTTTCATATTAAAATATACCTGTGTATATGGCTTTCATAAGTATCTTAAGGAGGGAAAATACCTTGCAATGACAGAGCCCAGACTCTTGTGCTAGGCAGGCATCCTAGTTCAAATATAAGCATGGCAAGTTCAGAACTGTAGTTCTGAGCACTTTATCTGTATTTAGTCAGTTATCTTTTATAATAGCACCAGTATGTAGGAAACAGTACTATCTCCAATTTACCGGTGAAGGAATTTAGGCTCAAAGACTTAAAAAGTTGTTTACATGTAAAGTTATATATGATTTGTTTTGTTCCACTGAATATGAATGGAAGTGACCTGTGCTACTTCTAAACAAAATCTACAAAGGCCATGGTCTTATCCAACCTTCTCTCTTACTTGTCTGCTGTGAGATCAGCCTTCCCCAGAAATGGGTCAGGCCTATCAAGCTGGGTCCTGGAGTGAAGAATAAATGCAGTTAACCCCAAATGGATATATAACATGACAAGAAATAATTTTCTGACAGATCACCAAGATAATGGATCACTGGGTATCACAGCATAACCTAGCTATTCTGATTGACATGGAAATTGGTACCAGAATTCAGGTTCGAATGAAAAAAATAGTAAATGTCATTGACTTTGGTGGTGGGTAATAGGTACCAAGGACATTTGTATAGGAATCTGGAAAGATGACAACCGGTATTATCCTGTACAAAGCATTATGTAATCGTGTCACTTGCGATAACTTGAAAGACACATAACGTACTGATTTAGTTTCTGGTTTTAGATAGAGATTAGAAAGCAATATTATTAGTGTGTCACAGCTGCACACAAAGTGACCCATGAACGATATGAGTCAAGAGATGAGTCAGCCAGTTTTCAGGAAATAAAAGAAAACCAGGTATTCCAAATAGTCCAACATTTTCTGGGACAGAAAATGTAATATTTCTCATTTTTGACAAATGAAATGGAATTAAGAAGGCCTTAAGCAATACAGGCCAACTGAAACTCACACTGGGGTCAAAAACCACGTCAACAGTACACTGTTCACACTTGCAATGGACTGAAGGTTTGCGACCACTCCCCACTCAAATTCATATGCTGAAATATAATCTATAGCCAGATAATATTTGGAGGCAGGGCCTTTGGCGAGGAAATTAGGTGATGAGGATGGAGCCCACATCAGTAGGATTAGTGCCCTTATAAGCAGTCAGACAGACATCAAATATTTTTCTACCATGGGAAGATACAGTGAAAATTCAGCCATCCACAGCCTGTAAGAGGGCTCTCAGAAGAACACTGTCATGCTGGCACAATGATCTCAGGCTTCCAGAACCATGAGAAACAAACTTCTGTTGTTGATAAACCACTGAGTTTATGATATTTCAGTATAGCAATCAGTGCTAAGATAACACATTTTATTAAAAATCTGTGAATCATTAAGTGGCACCAAGTAGCCTTTCAGCTGGACAAAAAGACACAAGGTAAAGAAAGAGTAAGTTTCCCTAAAGTAAGACTGATAATCTTAAAGGTAATTAAGTAAAGACATTCTTAATTCTCTCAGAAAAGTTTTGTTGGCATGCCTATTGGTACTAGACAGAGCAGGAATCAAACAGATAAAAAGCAACTAAGGCTACAAATGACCTAAGTTCTGGATGACAGACCCCATGATGGTAAAAATCTATTATAGATATGAAATAGCTTGATTATTCATAACTGTCAGTTCAGGTAAATATATCACATTTATGGCTAAGCAGATAGATAAAAACATCTGTCGTGACTCTTACATTCCTTCTTGTCAGGAGCTTCTTGGTGTGTATCAATGTCCTTTTTTAAAAAGAAATGTATCAAGTTACATATTGGGATTGATTTTCTAAGATACTAATATGATTATCACCCAACTGTATTTCAGCTCGGTATCATTTCACAATGGATGAAGTCCTATTTGAAAAGTTTCCATTTCAAACAGTAATGAGGTTAAATGCTGGGGTTCTCAGTGCATGTAGATTTTTCTGACATAACATCTGAATTATGCTGTATGCCTATTCCAGGGATCCCTGTTCCTTTATAGATACTTTTCATTTTTATATACAAAGACAAAGGAAAAAAACTAACAAGGTATCCAAATAAATGTGGGAGGAAAACTCTTAGCCAATCATTGAAAAAAGATCATTTCCCCCAGGCCACCACAAATTATAGTGAAAAACAGGATTAATCAAGTGGAAAAAGATGTATACTACATATCTCAGGATTTTTATAGAAATCACATTTCAAAATTAAAAGGAGATACTGTGAAATTGGAAGGAAAGGATGAGATCATAATTTTAAACCATATATTGCTTAATTTCAGTATAATCTTAAAAAGTCTTTGAAAGGTGTGATGGTTAATTTTACATGTCAATTAGGGGCATATTCTTGAATGATATTAACGTTTAACTCTGTAAGAAGGCTGCCATCAATCAGTTGAAGGCCTGAATAGAACAAAAAGACTAGCATTTCTGAAGTTTTTCTATCTACATTAGACTGCTTTCAGACTTCATCTGCACCCTTGGCTCTCCTGAGTCTTCAGCCTGTCCCTTCACGCTGAAGATTTTGGATTCTACGGGCTTTGTAATCATGTGAGGCAATTCCTTGTAACAAATGTCCTTTTCTCTTATTTGTCTTAGTCTGCTAGGACTGCCATAGTGCAATACAACAAAGTAGATGGGTTAAACAACAGAAATTTATATTCTCACAATTCTGGAGCCTCAAAATACAGGAGCAAGACGCCCACAGGGTTTGTTTCCGGTGAGACTCTTCTTCCTGGTTTGCAGACGGCCCTCTTCTCACTGTTTCCTTACTTGGACTGTTTTCTATATCTGTGCAGAGAGAGAGCTGTCTAGTATCTCTTGCTCTTATTATAAGGATATTAGTCCTAGTGGATTAAAGTTCCTTATGACTTCATGTAACCATAATTAACTTCTTAAACCATAAAATCATATTGAGGATTAGGCTCCAATCTATGAATTTTAGGAGTATGTAATTCACTCCATAACAAAAGACATCTGGAAAGAAGTCATATTTTACTATTTTCTGAGACAGTGACAGAAGAGATTTGATCCTAAGAGGAAACATACAAATTTGGGAAACAAATATCGATATTTCATGACCCAATGAGAGATTTGCTTTTCCAGAAACACTCTTTCCAAATTTTAAAAATGGAAACTCCAGAAACTATGATCTATTCTACTCAGAACATAACTGAAAAAAAAAAATGTAGCATCATTTTGTTAGGAGATAATTTGCATTTCCTGGGATATCACGAATAGGTATATCAGAAGTTTGATATTGTACACTGTGAGATTATGACATTCATCTTATGTTGCTTAAAAACCCAGTTCCTTTTATCAGGAAAGGTAGAAAAATGACATTATAGTAATGAGAGAAGATTATGAAGAAAATAGACATAGCATCTGTGAAGGGAAATTTGACATTTAGAAAAACTTTTCTGAGTTAATATCTTGACTGGTTGTAAATTAAATGCCTAATTTAAATATTCTTTTTAAAGTTAAAGAATTGTGTTTTTTTCATCCAAAGAAAATGTCATGGCCTTTCATAAAAACTGTTTTAATTGTAGGTATTTGTAGAGGTTAGTTAGCTTGAACATTACAATGAACTATAAACCATAAAATTCACTCACCTCAAATTATTCTGGCGGAGCTACACTAACAATGCTTATACTATTTCTGAGAGTAAATTCATTTTAAATGAGTAAATATATTTTTAATTTCATCTTTATAATGGTAAACACAAGTTACCTATCTTATCTGCTACATTTTCCTAAGACAGAAGCTTTACTATTTTCTTGTGTGACTGTCTCTAGTCAGAGTAATTAGGAAAGGAAAATAAACAGCATCCAAATTGGAAAGGAGGAAGTAAAATTGTCCCCATTTGCAAACTACATGATCTTATATACAGAAAATCCTAAAGATCCACAAAAAAATATTTGAATTAGAAAAGAAAATCAGTGAAGATGCAAGATACCAAATCAATATACAAAAATCAGTTGCACTAACAAAAAACTGTATAAAAAGGAAATTAGAGTCTGAGGGAGAAGGCGAGGGTGGTACGATTTGAGAGAATAGCATTGAAACACGTATATGCGGATCAGTTCATTTCAGTCGCTCAGTCATGTCCGACTCTTTGCGACCCCATGAATTGCAGCACGCCAGGCCTCCCTGTCCATCACCATCTCCCAGAGTTCACTCAGACTCACGTCCATCGAGTCCGTGATGCCATCCAGCCATCTCATCCTTGGTCGTCCCCTTCTCCTCCTGCCCCCAATCCCTCCCAGCATCAGAGTCTTTTCCAATGAGTCAACTCTTCGCATGAGGTGTCCAAAGTACTGGAGCTTCAGCTTTAGCATCATTCCTTCCAAAGAAATCCCAGGGCTGATCTCCTTCAGAATGGACTGGTTGGATCTCCTTATAGTCCAAGGGACTCTCAAGAGTCTCCAACACCACAGTTCAAAAGCATCAATTCTTCGGCGCTCAGCCTTCTCCACAGTCCAACTCTCACATCCATACATGACCACTAGAAAAATCATAGCCTTGACTAGACGGACCTTTGTTGGCAAAGTAATGTCTCTGCTTTTGAATATGCTATCTAGGTTGGTCATAACTTTTCTTCCAAGGAGTAAGCATCTTTTAATTTCATGGCTGCAGTCACCATCTGCAGTGATTTTGGAGCCTAAAAAAATAAAGTCTGACACTGTTTCCACTGTTTCCCCATCTATTTCCCATGAAGTGATAGGAACGGATGCCATGATCTTCGTTTTCTGAATGTTGAGCTTTAAGCCAACTTTTTCACTCTCCTCTTTCACTTTCTTCAAGAGGCTTTTTAGTTCCTCTTCACTTTCTGCCATAAGGGTGGTGTCATCTGCATATCTGAGGTTATTGAGATTTCTCCTGGCAATCTTGATTCCAGCTTGTGTTTCTTCCAGTCCAGTGTTTCTCATGATGTACTCTGCATATAAGTTAAATAAGCAGGGTGACAATATATTATATGTTAAACAGATTGCCAGTCCAGGTTTGATGCATGAGACAGGGCACTCAGGGCTGGTGCACTGGGATGGCCCTGAGAGATGGGCTGGGGAGGGAGGGAGGAGGGGGGTTCAGGATGGGGAACACATGTACACCCATGGCTGATTCATGTGAATGTATGGCAAAACCCACTACAATACTGTAAAGTAATTAGCCTTCAATTAAAATAAATTAATTAAAAAAAAGGAAATTAGGAAAACACTATCATTTACAATAGTATCAAAAAGAACCAAATACTTAGGAATAAGCCTTACTAAGTCAATGAAGCACTGTATACTGAAAGCTATAAAACACTGCTGAAAGAAATTAAAGAAGACACAAATGGAAAAACATCTCATGTTCATGGACTGAAAGACTTAATATTGTTAAAATGTCTACACTGCTCAAAGTGATCTACAGATTCAATGCATACCTATCAAGAGTCCAGTGGAATTTTTTATAGAAATAGAAAAAAAAATCTTAAAATTCACACTGAAGCACAAAAGACCCTAAGCAGCAAGACTGATCTTAAAAAAGAACAGAGCTGGAGACGTTAATGTAGGAACTATGTCTCAAGAATTAGGTTCCTTCAAGTAACTGTTTTACTACCTGAAAGAAATAGATACGGAGAGAGCAGTTATTTTATGTTTATAAGTTACAGCCTATTTCTCTTACATGTACTAGTGGGGATTTGGCTTGCTTTGCCACCCTACTTTGGATTCAATCAGTATCTCTATTACAAGAAACAGTTTGGTTTTCCTGAAAAATGTCAGAGGGCATCCTACAACTTCTCCATCTATAGTAACATGCAACTGAAATTAAGTTGTTGAAAAGTAATTAGACTCCAAGGATACATAGATAATCTAGAGCCAATCTAATCACTTTTTTACTTTGTTTTACTATTGATTCACGGTTCAATGTCTGCTGATTTTCTCTGATGTTGAAACTGTATGGCATAGTGAGAGGCAGAGAAATTTCTGTGCTTTTTTTTTGCCCTTGGTTGTTCCTCATGTTTGTATCCAACACTATCTTATTTGTATCTCATGTTTGTATCCAACACACTATTCCCTCTTCTGAAAGTTACCTTGCCTGTCCCATCCTCAAGACAATTCCACAGAGACTGCCCATATTTTATTTCCTCCTTGTCTCCCTAACTATAGACTCAAGCACTGAACCACAAGAATCACTACTGTTGCCTTGTACCTAGGCATCATGTTTCTATTTTTATAATTGTAACTTCATCTTGGTGTATAGGAGTTTACGCTGTATGTGCAAATTTCCCCCCATGTCATGCTAGGACTACATAGATAGGAACAGGAATTTATATAGATTGGAAGAAGATAGGGTCAAACTAATTCTCACATTTAACTTCATAAAATGATTTAAAAAGAGGATCTTTAGCCTTGTGTAAATATTGCCTGGATTAAGAAATAATTATAAAATTATTATGTACTCTGCAGTTGCTAAGAGTCATAACATTTGATAAAACTACAATTGAATTAAATAAGCACTTTTTCTCCGATTATGCAGGGCTATTTGCAATGTATTGCTTCTAGAATAGTAAAATTAATATTAAACTCCAGAATTATATACTTAATATATCTTACATAATGATTTAAAAACATTTATGCACTAAATTATGCACAAAAGAAACTAACCAGAGTTAAAAAAACAAATTCAGCAAAGTTGCAGGGACATGACACATAACACATCCAATATATATATAGATATATATAAACAATTCCATTTACAACAGTATCCAAAGGAATAAACAAGCTAGAAATAAATTTGATAAGACAGGTGAAAGAGTTGTACATTGAAGACTGTAAAACATTGCTAAAACTATGAAAAAATTAAGGAAGATCTCAATAAATGAAAAGATATCCTATGCTTTAGATTGCAAGAATTAGTATTATTAAGATGTGGCAATACTACCAAAAACTATCTACTGATTCTATCAAAATCCTAATGGCTTTATTTCCCAAAATGGAAAAGCTGTTTCTCAAATTTATGAGAAATACAGAGGGTCATGAACTGGCAAAACAATCCTGAAAAAAAACAAAGTCATAATGCTCACACTTTCCAATTTTGAAACTTACTGCAAAGCTATAGTAATCAAAACAGCGTGGTATTGACATAAGGATAATGGAATATAATTGAGAATCCAAAATTAGCCGATGTATCTAAGCCCAATTGCTTTTTGACAAGAATGCCAAGACCATTCAATGGTAGAGAATAGCCTATTCAACAAATGGTTCTGGAACAACTCTATAGCCACATGTAAAATAATAAAGTTAGAACTCTACCTAACACCACAAAAATAAACTCACAATGAAGCAAAGATTAAATACAAGAGTTAAAACAATTAAATTCTTAGAAGAAAACATTAGGGTATTAATAAATCTTCAGGAACTTTAGTTTGGCAATGGACTCTTAGATATAACATCAAAAACATGAGCAACAAAATAAAAACTAGACAAATTAGACTTCTTCAAAATTAAAAACTTTTGTACATCAAACTACATTATCAAGGAAGTGAAAAGACAGCCTACAGAATGGGAGAAAATTTTGGCAAATCATATATTTGGTACCCAGCACATATAAAGACTTTCACAACTCAACAACAAAAGGCAAACAACCAAAGTACTTAAATAAACATTTCTCCAAAGATATACAAATGGTGAATAAGCACATGAAAAAATGCTCAGTACCATTATCCATCAGAGAAATGTAAGTCAAAACCCCAGTGAAATATAACTTAACAACCACTAAGACAGATAATATATAATAAATAGTAGTCAGAGTGTGGAAAAATTGGAACCCTTGTACACTGCTGGTAGGAATGGGGCTGCTGTGTAAAAAGTTTGGTAGTTCCTCAAAAAGTTAAGCATAGAACTGCCTTAAGAACCAGCAATTCCCCTCCTATGCATATGCCCCAGAGAATTGAAAAAAAAAAAACAAACATGTACTCAAAACAAATACTCATAAATGAATGTTCATACACATTCATAAGAACCAAAAGGTACAAACAATCCAATTATCAATAGATGAATGGATACAAAAATTACTATATATGTAAAATGGAACATTTTTCAGCCATAAAAACAATGTAACAATGATGCGTGCTACAGTCTGAATGAGTCCTTAAAATAATTATGCTGTGAAAGTGAAAGAAGCCAGACATAGAAGGTTGCATGCTGTATAATTCTATTTATATGAAATATTCAGACCAGGTAAATCCATAGGGAAAAAAGCAGACTGGAGGTTGCCAGGGACTGAGGAAAGGATAGAGGAGTAACTGCTTAATGGATATAGGTTTTTATTTGTGGATAATAAAAATATTTTGGAAGTAGATAGAGGTGGTGGCACACATCGCTTTGAATGAACTGAATGCCATTAAATTGTTCACTTCAAAATGCTTAATTTTATGATCTGAGAATTTCAAATTAATTAGGAAAAAATGAAAAGATAATGCACCTGTACATTGCATATTGCATAATTTGCATTTCAAAACTCCTAATTTTATCACTTTTCTGGGTTATAATTTAATGAATCTATTGCATAACCCAATGTGAAAGGATGAGAAAATGGGTTTGTTTATTCTTGTCTGTTTTGTGAGTTTTCCTATGGATTTTAATTGATTTTATTTTAGTAGGAGAGTTACTTAGAATCAGACATTTTCTTTGGAAAATAATGTACTTAAATTATACTTTAGGAGTTGAAATAACTTTTAAAGTTCATCTTAATTTTAGTTACTGATCAGTTTATAACTATAATGTTTCTGTAATTTTTAGAAAATTCTATCAGGAAAATACTATATATGATACTTGGAAATTAAAGTATTGTCCACCAGAGGGCTCTCATTTTTCTTCTACTCTGCTTTTCAAAAAAAAAGTCATATTTTAATAATTATAGCTTATATACCTGTGAGTAAATATCCTAAGTGTCTGTAGAAGATCGCTGAACAGTAAACTTAAATTTATTATGACGGAGATGCAAACAAAGCATACTTTATAAACACATGCTCATGTTTTCTACATTTCTCCATCAAAATTTCTGTGAAAGGGAATTAATACAATGAACTATTATGAGTTGAACAAGAGGGAATGAAACAAATGCTCCTTTAAAATTCACAGAGCACAACCTCCAGAATAACTAAGTGTATTGTTAATTCTAGATACTAATCTACACCAAGATGGATGAAAATTACTTCAACTATATTTGGAAACAGTGTCTTAATGTGAAAATTGATAAACTGAGTTTATATTTTAAAATAATTTTATTGCACCTATATTATGTATGGTGGATGTGCTGGTGACTAAGATATAGTTGCTTTTCTTGAGATGCTCAGTCCATAATGGGAAACAGGCCTCTCAATAAATAACAACCATATACTTGAACTTCTATGAAGAAGTGTGCCAATCAAATGACTATCTTTAATTCTCAGGGAGAAATGAAGGCTGGGAATGTTATATACGTCGAGGAAGTCCCTCAAGAAATTCTTAACTCTTCCCTCATTCCACGTTGACAACCACTGTGGCAAGTGAAACTGTAGAAAGAGAACTTGCCTACCCAGGAGAATCAAGGAAATTTCCTAAACCAGAAATTGAAGATATGAATTTAATCTGAGAAGCTCTCAATGTAGAGGGAGGTGAGATAAAAAGCAGGAGGGGCAATCCAAATAGAGGGGAAGGAGTGATCAAAGTTCTGGGGTTAAAAAGTTAACAAAATACACAAAAAAAGCATATGACATCATCAGAGATCAGGAACATTGATCTGGGTGCTTGGGGAATGGAATAGGCTGCAGTGAATGATACGGGTTAAGAGTGAGTTTGGAAATCACATTTTGAAAAGCCTTGAATACAGAGTTTTGAAAAGCCTTGAATAAAGCTTTCATCTTGTAGGAAATTTGGAAGCAGAGATTGTTTTTAAGCAGGATAATGACTTGAACAGATTGTTAATTTAGTTGTTGAATTTTAATAGGTCAGGGGAGCAAATTAAGGGTATAGAAGAGCAGAAACCGGAGAAGGCAATGGCACCCCACTCCAGTACTCTTGCCTGGAAAATCCCATGGACACAGAAGCCTGGTGGGCTGCAGTCCATGGGATCGCAAAGAGTCAGACACAACTGAGCAGCTTCACTTTCACTTTTCACTTTCATGCGTTGGAGAAGGAAATGGCAACCCACTCCAGGGTTCTTGCCTGGAGAATCCCAGGGACGGTGGAGCCTGGTGAGTTGCCATCTATGGGGTTGCACAGAGTCGGACACGACTGAAGTGACTTAGCAGCAGCAGCAGCAGCAGCAAGAGCAGAAACAGCAAAATGTGAGAAAGTCTAATTAAGGGATAATTATTTAAGCACTGAGTAGATTAGGGCCTTAATCAAGGTTGGACCAGTGTGGATGGTGAAAAGGTGATTCAATAAAATATTAACATCACTAAAGAAACATTTCAACAAGCTTCAAGCCAACCATGTAAGTCTGTCTCTCTATGACCTTGAGCTTTGCTAGAGCTTTATGGAATGCATCCCAGAACTTTTTGAAAACTGTGACATAGATTTGTGAGATAAAGAGAGAAATGACCAATCCCCAATGATATGTTACTATTCTCTCTTCAACCAACCAAGTGATACCCAGTTTTATTGGAGGAACATTTCTTCTCCTTTGGAAATGATGAGGTGGGACTTGTAAAAGAGCAGGAAAGTATCCCTTTATTATGGAGAGCTCATAGCATACTTATGAGCAGAAGAGAGGAGCTAGCAGAAAGTGGTTGATGGTGACGGACCAAAAAACAGATCTCATTCATAGAGTCTCTTCCTGTAATTATAGTAACATTTAACCTTTTAGCTAATAGTACTGAGAACTCACCATATTTCATGCACTATTCTAAACTAGGCACTTTACATTTACTAACTTATTAAATTCCACAGTAATTTAATTACTGTGGGTTAAATTTCATTATCATTATGTCCATTGTGCAGTTCAAAAGAAAAAACGAAGAAAATGAGGCAATGACTGACAACGTAACTTGGCAAGCACATGCAGCCAATGAGAGCAAAGTCAGGATTTTAATTCAGGCAAGGTGGATGTAGAGGCCATCCTCTGAAATACTACTCTATCCTGTCTCACCTTCTGGCAGGAAGTTCTGTACAATGGGAAAGGAGGAAGTCCTGACCTCTACTCACCAACTTTTTGGTTTAAAACTAAAAAGAAAAGGTAGAATCTGTAGAGTTCATACCTAAAAGCTGATTTGAGCAGGATGTGCCTGTCTATACTAATTACTATAAATAATCTGGAATTTATGCAACTATGGGACATAGCTGACCAGAGAATGGAAATTAAAGCTGTAATGTCTTTGACCCTGAATGACTAAGCACATATAAAAGCGAAGCAGCTCTAAACCTAAGCAACTCAGCTGACACGCACACCACACATTGTTAGTGCTTGTTTGCTACTCCCAGTGTGGGAAAAGGGACAATTAGGAAGCTTTGAAGGCTCAGGCCCCTCAGGAAAGGAATACTACAAGTGTGCATGCTTCTGGCTTGTATCTTTTGAATCATTAGTAGTTTGGTGTTGGGTAAGGCCTATGATTCATGTGAGTCTGTTTTGACAATTCTATCTTTTATGGCAACTTGCTATGGAAAGTAAAGAGCACGGTGGTGGGTGTCTTGGCTTTGAACATTGCTATTATTTAATCTATTACAGTACAGAATTTAGTGTACTACCAACTTATGTACTCCCATAGAGATAATCAAGCATGTCAACAATTCCCAGATTTATATCTATGAGTCAGATCTTTATAGTTTGGTAGAATGCAGAATACAAAACTTGGGCCAGTGGAAACTGTCAGTATTAATAAAAATAAAAACAGCTAATGTTATTGTGCAATTACTTTTTGCTTATTACCTTCACTGGTAACTTGTTTACTTCCCATAACAAAATTATGAGGTCAGTACCATTTTTATTGTTGTTTATCAACGAAGAAACATAATAAGTGTGGCTCAATCACTGTACTCCGTCTGACACAATGTGTCCTTCCCACAGAGGAGTGAGGAGTATGCAGAGAAGCACTCACCTCTTCCCTTAGAAGTAACACAGGAATCTGCCTTGATTCTATTCTTTTTGGTCAAACCCTATGACTGGACTGGACTTCTAAGTCTGACGTCACACCATAACACAGACTGGATGGCTTAAAGAGAAGAAATTTATTTATCATCATTCTGGAAGCTAGAAGTCCACAATCAAGGTGCTTTCACATGATTGATTTTGGGTGAAGTTCTTTTCCTGGCTTCTAGACCTCTTGCTAGGTCTTCATGTGGCCTCTGTTTTTTCAGAGAGAGAGAAGGATCTCTGGTGTCTCTTCCTCTTTATAAAGTCACCAATCCTATTGCATTAGGACTCACTCTAATGGCCTCGTGCGTTCTCAATCACTCAGTTGCAGCCGACTTGTTGTGACACTACGGACTGTAGCCTACCAGGTTCCTCTGTCCATGAGATTAACCCAGAAAGAATACTGGAGTGGGTTGCCATTTCCTACTACAAGGGATCTTCCCAACCCAGGATTGGACTTGCATCTCCTGCATCGACAGGCAGATTCTTTACCACTAGTGCCAGAATTAACCTTAATTATGTCCTTAAAGGCCCCATCTCCAAATACACTCACACTGGGGCTCAACACATGAATTTAGGAGGATGCAGTTCAGACCATGACAGTGATTCCTGTATCTTTCTGTTGATCCATGGTTATTTTTCAAATACTGTCTCTGCCTACTAAACTCTCACCTTCTAATCCTTTAGGAAAAAATTTCCCTCTTGCCTTGACTTCAACTTTATAGACTCACAGAAGTGAAATTACATTTCTCCCTTTCCCTGCTGAGACTGAGGTAGTCAGAGACTTGCTTCTAACTACTCCCTTCTAGCCTTCAGTCTCTGCCTCTCCAATAAATTTCTCACATGATCATCAGAATTATCCTCCTAAAACTTAATTGTTCTCTCAATTAAATAGGCAACAAAATAAAAATTCTTAAGCATGAATTTACAGTCTTGCCCAATCTACTTTCCTTGCTTTATCATTCTGCGTTTCAGTCAGTATCTAAATGCCACTCTCAGGGAACCTGTCACTGTGCTTCCTGCTATTCAGTACTTTGGACTTCCCTGGTGGCTCAGATGGTAAAGCGTCTGCCTACAATACAGGAGACCCAGGTTCAACCCCTGGTTCAGAAAGATCTCCTGGAGAAGGAAGTGGCACCCCACTCCAGTATTCTTGCCTGGAAAATCCCATGGACGGAGGAGCCTGGTAGACTACAGTCCACGGGGTCGCAAAGAGTCGAACACGACTGAGCGACTTCACTTTACCTCACTTCATTCAATACTTTGCATGTGCCTCTGCTATAAGACTTAATTCCTTTCATGCTATATAAATGCCAGTTGTTTATAACACTCTTATAAAATTAGAAACCTCATTAGGGCAAAGACAATATTCATTTATCTCTGTATACTTATACGGACAAGTACAATAAGTCCTCCAGGTCCTTAATTTATATGATGATTTACTTAAATATTTATTCAATTTCTACTCTATAGTAGGCCCTCTCACCTTCAAGATGAAAGCTAAAAAATGTTTTTACTACACTTTTTGTTTTCAGTAGAAAATGATTTTGTTAGTTTAGGTGACAGGTCACATGGTATAAACAAATATTTTAAAATTCTGCAATCTTTAGCCAAATGTTCAAAAGTTCTATGGTTATCTTTTATACTAATTAGAATTACCCACTAGTTGAATATAACAAGTGGATAACTGAATGACATGGTTCAAATAAAGTGCCTTTCTCACACAAAACCCAGATGAAGTCATGGCAAGAACTGGGATGCAGGGCCTCTGAGGTTGTCAAGGACCCTTGTGCTTCCATCTTTATACCCTACAGCCCTCTGTCCTGCCCTGCTGCCATGGGACTCCAGCTACCACATTGTTTTTCTTGATGGCAAATTGAAAAAACTTCAAGAAGTCCAATAAAACAATTCTGTTTATATCTAACTGCCAGTGCATAATCATATGACTGATCCAAGCATCAAGAAGGGTGAGAAATACAATCTTTTATCTGGGCACATTGCCACAGTGAATAAATCAGATATTCCTATTAAAGGGAGAGCATGGATAACTGGGTATTGCTAGAAGTACACAGACCTTTCCCCAAAAAAAGAAATGCAAAAAGCCAAAATGGTTGTCTGAGGAGGCCCTACAAGTAGCTGAGAAAAAAAGAGAGGTGGACCACAAAGAAAGCTGAGTGCTGAAGAATTCATGCTTTTGAACTGTGTTGTTGGAGAAGACTCTTGAGAGTCCTTTAGACTACAGGGAGATCAAAACAGTCAATCCTAAAGGAAATCAGTCCTGACTATTCACTGGAAGGACTGATGATAAAGCTGAAACTCCAATACCTTGGCCACCTGATGTGAAGAGCTGACTCATTGGGAAAGACCCTGATGCTGGGAGAGATTAAAAACAGGAGGAGATGGGGACGACAGAGGATGAGATGGTTGGATGGCACCACCAACTCGATGGACATGAGTTTGAGTAAACTCCAGGAGTTGGTGATGGGTAAGGAAGCCTGGTGTGCTGCAGTCTATGGGGTCGCAAAGAGTTGGACACAACTGAGTGACAGAACTGAACTGAAAGGCTAAAGAGAAAAGGAAAAATATACTCATCTGAATGCAGAGTTCTAGAGAACAGCAAGGAGATATAAGAAAGCTTTCCTGAGTGACCGATGCAAAGAAACAGAAGAAAACAACAGAATGGGAAAGACTAGAGATCTCTTCAAGAAAATTAGAGATTCCAAGGGAATATTTCATGCAAACATGGGCACAATAAGTGAGAGAAACAGTATGGACCTAACAGAAGCAGAAGATATTAAGAAGAGGTGGAAAGAATACACAGAAGAACTGTACAAAAAAGAGCTTAATGACCCAGATAACCATGATGGTGTGATCACTCATCTAGAGCCAGACATCCTGGAATGCAAAGTCAAGTGGGTCTTAGGAGGCATCACTACGAACAAAGCTAGTGGAAGTGATGGAATTCCAGCTAAGCTATTTCAAATCCTAAAAGATGATGCTGTGAAAGTATTGCACTCAATATGCCAGCAATTTTGGAAAACTCAGCAGTGGCCATAGGACTGGAAAGGTTAATTATCATTCCAATCCCAAAGAAAGGCCAAAGAATGCTCAAACTACTACACAATTGCACTCAGTTCACACGTTATCTAAGTAATGCTCAAAATTCTCCAAGCTAGACTTGAGCAGTATGTGAACTGAGAACTTCCAGATGTTCAAGCTGGATTTAGAAAGGACAGAGGGACCAGAGATCAAATTGCCAACATCTTCTGGATCATCAAAAAAGCAAGAGAGTTCCATAAAAACATCTACTACTGCCTTATTGACTATACCAAAGCCTTTGACTGTGTGGGTCACAACAAACTGTGGAAAATTCTTAGAGATGGAAATTGATCACTTGACCTGCCTCTTGAGAAATCTGTATACAGGTCAGGAAGCAGCAGTTAGAACTGGACATGGAACAACAGACTGGTTCCAAATCAGGAAAGGAGTACGTCAAGGCTGTATATTATCACCCTGCTTATTTAACTTCTATGCAGAGTACATCATGCTGGATGAAGCACAAGCTGGGATCAAGATTGCCAGGAGAAATATCAATAACCTCAGATATGCAGATGACACCACCCTTATGGCAGAAAGTGAAGAAGAACTAAAGAGCCCCTTGATGAAAGTGAAAGAGGAGACTGAAAAAGCTGGCTTAAAATTCAACATTCAGAAAATGAAGATCATGGCATCTGGTCCCATCACTTCATGACAAATAGATGAGGCAACAATGGAAACAGTGAGAGACTTTATTTTCTTGGGCTCCAAAATCACTGCAGATGGTGACTGCAGCCATGAAATTGAAAGACACCTGCTCCTTGGAAGAAAAGCTATGACAAATCTAGACAGCATACTAAGTAGCAGAGACATTACTTTGCCAACAAAGGAACATCTAGTCAAAGCTATGGTTTTTCCAGTAGTCATGTATGGATGTGAGAGTTGGACCATAAAGAAGCTGAGTGCTGAAGAATTGATTTTGAACTGTGGTGTTGGAGAGGATTGTTTAGAGTCCCTTGGTCTGCATGGAGATCCAACCAGTCAATCCTAAAGGAAATCAGTCCTAATTATTCACTGGAAGGACTGATTTTGAAGCTGAAGCTCCAATACTTTGGCCACCTGACACAATGAACTCACCCACTGGCAAAGACACTGATGCTGGGAAAGATTGAAGGCAGGAGAAGGAGATGACAGAAGCCGAGATGACTGGATGGCATCACCGACTCAATGAACATAAATTTGAGCAAGCTCCAGGAGTTGGTAATGGACAGGGAAGCCTGACATGCTGCAGTCCATAGGTCTCAAAGAGTTGGACATGACTGAGTGACCAAACTGAACTGAGAAGTACATATATACTTCTTTAACCAAAATAAATTTTTAAAAAAATCGGTTTATCTGAAATGAAAATGGATTGCAAAGTGACCTTTTAGGTATAACTGATCTGAAGTTGAACTGTTTTTATTCAATTAAATTATAACTTAAATAATCACATATTCAAATGAAAAAAAAAAACCACTGTTGAATACAAATCAAAGTTTACTTAGCCAACGACATAAATACCTGTCTCTCTCTCCTGCACCTGTTGACCTCCGTCACTTCCAGACAAGCTACCCAGCCACATTTCCATCCATTTACTTTATGTCCTAGGACTATTTTCCTGAGAACTCTCCTCCACAACACTTTTTCTTGGCCTATATTGCCTTCCCACTCTTGAAATGCTTACATGTATATTTAAAGCAGCTTGCCCAGACAGGTTTGGTGTGATTAAAATTCATATTTGATGAACAGCAATGGAACTAATTACTCATGTCTTTGGGCAAGGGCCTGAAATAAACCTCCTAGAATACATCAAAGTAGGGGTTGTAGGGATGGTGAAAATAAAATAATAGGAGCAGAGCCTTGGCAAATGACTACAAACTCTTGGACTGCTAAGAATGCTGTCTTGAGAGGGAAGGACAAGAGAAGAGTTCCAAGTGTGAAAACTGGAACTACAATGCGTTTCAGTTTCATTCTGAGTTTCTTCAGAAACACCAGTGTTTTTCTTCCTACATATGAGTCTGGATAAATCTGATTAACAAACATGTATGGTTGCAATATAAATCAATGTGAATGCTTTCTAGAAAAAAAAATAGGTAACAAGTAGATTGCCTTTTTAAAAAGTTAAATTCTCTGTAATTATTCCAGGTATATTTGGGCGATGATTATCCAAGATTCTCTATCCTCATTATCTCTTAATATCTCCACTAAACATTTTCAAATCTAAAATTAAAGTATCTTTTCCCTCTTATCAATAACTTTGAACTATAACCAACTGGTTAAATTTTCTTAATATCAGCTATAGTACTAAAACTTCTTTTTAAAGAGAGAAAAGGTTAAACTAATATTTGAGACTCTTTTCTAATCACAGCAGATTAAACCTATGAGTTTTTCTCCAATAACTTCAAAAACTACATTAAAATTACAGCAAATAAAATTTTTAAAGTATAAATCCATGAGAGCATGGAAGATGAGAGGAAATTCCAGATAAAAATCGCTAAATTTTGGAAGCTGCAAAGTGGCCTCATGAATGGTAACTGACTTGGCAGAGTATGGAAAGTTCAGTCACTCAGTCGTGTCCTACTCTTTGCAACCCCATGGACTGCAGCACACCAGGCTTCCCTGTCCATCACCAATTCTAGGGCTTACTCAAACTCAACAAAGAGGCAGAGCCAAAGCAAAAACAACACCCAGTTGTGGATGTGACTGGTGATGGAAATAAAGTCCAATGCTGTAAAAAGCAATATTGCATAGGCCCCTGGAATGTTAAGTCCATGAATCAAGGCAAGTTGGAAGTTATCAAACAGGAGATGGCAAGACTGAATATTGACATTTTAGGAATCAGTGAACTAAAGTGGACTGGAATAGTTGAATTTAACTCAGATGACCATTATATCTACTACTGTGGGCAAGAATCCCTTAGAAGAAATGGGGTAGCCATCACATTCAACAAGAGAATTGAAAATGCAGTACTTGGATGCAATCTCAAAAACAACAGAATGATCTCTGTTCATTTCCAAGGCAAACCATTCAATATCACAGAAATCCAAGTCTATGCCCCAACCAGTAATGCTGAAGAAGCTGAAGCTGAATGGTTCTATGAAGACCTACAAGACCTTCTAGAACTAACACCCAAAAAAGATGTCCTTTTGCTTATAGGGGACTGGAATGAAAAAGTAGGAAGCCAAGAGATACCTGGAGTAACAGGCAAATTTGGCCTTAGAGTACAGAATGAAGGAGGGCAAAGGCTAACAGAGTTTTACCAAGAGAACACACTGGTCATAGCAAACACCCTCTTCCAACAACACAAGAGAAGACTCTACACATGGATATCACCAGATGGTCAATACAGATCAGACTGATTTTATTCTTTGCAGCCAAAGATGGAGAAGCTCTATACAGTTGGCAAAAACAAGACCAGGAGCTGACTGTGGCTCAGATCATGAACTCCATATTGCCAAATTCAAACTTAAATTAAAGAAAGTAGGGAAAACCACTAGATCATTCAAGTATGACGTAAGTCAAATCCCTTACAATTATACAGTGGAAGTGACAAATAGATTCAAGGGATTAGATCTGATAGACAGAGTGCCTGAAGAACTGTAGATGGAGGTTCGTGACATTGTACAGGAGGCAGTGATCAAGACCATCCCCAAGAAAAAGAAATGCAAAAAAGCAAAATGGTTGTCTGAGGAGGCCTTACAAATAGCTGAGAAAAGAAGAGAAGCTAAACACAAAGGAGAAAAGGAAATATATACCCATATGAATGCAGAGTTCCAAAGAATAGCAAGGAGAGATAAGAAAGCCTTCCTCAGTGATCAATGCAAAGATATACAGGAAAACAATAGAATGGGAAAGACTAGAAATCTCTTCAAGAAGATTAGAGATACCAAGGGAACATTTCATACAAAGATGGGCTCAATAAAGGACAGAAATGGTATGGACCTAAGAGAAGCAGAAGATATTTTGTACAAAAAAGATCTTCATGACCCAGATAATCACGATGATGTGATCACTCACCTAGAGCCAGACATCCTGGAATGTGAAGTTAAGTGGGCCTTAGGAAGCATCACTATGAACAAAGCTAGTGGAGGTGATGGGATTCCAGTTGAGCTATTTCATGATGCTATCAAAGTGCTGCACTCAATATGCCAGCAAATTTGGAACACTCAGCAGTGGCCACAGGACTGGAAAAGGTCAGTTTTCATTCCAATCCCAAAGAAAGGCAATGCCAAAGAGTGTGGAAAGGTGATGTCTAAATGCCCACAGGAGGAAACAGTAATAGAAAAGTTTCAAGCCTGGAGGGACCTGGTGTCCCCGAGGGTAACAGGAAAGACACAGAAGTCACAGCATCTTGGGTTACATGGAGAAGTTAGATCCCAGAAACCTTTTCACAACATGCACCTCTATAACCCTCTCTGACTGAAGCAGAAAACTGAGATTTGCTCCTTGGAGGAAGTCCACAAAAGAGCTTCTGTGTACAAAGAGGTGAACAACAGCACTAACATTCAGGCCCACTGGGCCCAGAAACAGGGGAAATACTGCAGATCAGTGTGAGAAAGTCAACACACAACTCCCTTTTCCATTTTGGTCCTAAGTTCAGGAGCAGGTCTCATAGGAGAAGTTAATCACAGGAGATACTGACTTGCTAAGAGACAGATCTGACCTTTTTGGAACTGCTCACAAAACAGATGGACCTAGCTCTACTGCCTTCCATGAGGCAAACCAGTTGACAAAAGCCCTTCCCCTATCAACAGTTTCAAATCAAATTTTTAAAAGCCTGCTCCTGAAACACTAAAGGGAAGTCAAGATCTCCAGACCCATTAGGAAATCCTTCCCATGAAAATAAAAGAATGGGTCAACCTAACAGAAAAATGTGGTAAGAATACAGAAGGAGAAACAAAGGAAAATAAAACTAAAAAATAATATATTCATACAAAAGGGAAAAAAGGAAATATTAGTTTCCTGAAAAGGAAAAAGTAATTTAAGAAAATAAAAAAGAATAAATAAAAAAGAATTGTTAGTAATATGTGGCAGATTATAGATGTTTACAAATTCTTTGCCATTTCCTTCATTGACAGGGGGAGGGATTGGCCTTATTGGGCCAATGAAATGTAGTGGGAGTGATATTTGGACTTCTGCAATTAAGTCATAAAGGTGGATTCCTACAGATTATCACTGAAGTTCCTGGCACAAACTTCAGGCACCCACAGTCACCATGTAGGATATCTCACTACGCTTAAAGCACCATGTTCAAGAGGCTACAAGCAGACACACTAGTGGACATCTGACTTCCTGCTGATGCTCCAGGCATGTGAGTAAAACTATTTTAGACCATTTGGACCAGCACATCTAACCACTTAATACAAGTAACCTCCATCAATATCACTTGGAACAACTAAGTGCTGCCTAAATTCTTGGCCCACAAAATTACGAGATATACCAGGCATACTTCATTTTATTGCACTTCACTTTTTTGCACTTTACAGATACTGCATTTTTTCACACATTGAAGATTTGCAGCAACCATATGTTAAGCAAGTCTACTGGCAGCCTTTTCTCAATAGCATTTATTCACTCCATGTCTCTGTGGAAGCGACTGCTTTATTGTCCTTATGGATAAAGTTGTAGTGGTCTGGATCAAATCAGCCACAACATTCCCTAAAGCCAAAGCCTAATCCAGAGCAAGGACCTAGATAACTCTTTCCAATTCTGTGAAGAGTGGAAAATATACAGAAATTTGAAGCTAGCAACATTGATTCTTTTAAGGAAAGAAACCATCTCCAGAACGTAAAAAAGTAAAGTGAAATAGCAAGTGCTGATGTAAAAGCTGCAACAAGTTATTGAGGTCTAGCTAAAATAATTAATGAAGGTGATTACACTTAAACAGATTCTCAGCGTAGATGAATCTGTCTTCTACTGGAAGAAGATGCCATCCAGGATTTTCATAGCTACAGAGGAAAAGTCAATGCCTGGCTTCAAAGGACAGGCTGACTCTCCTCTTAGAGGCTGATGCAACTGGTGTTTTAAGATGAAGGCAATGCTCATTTACTATTTCACAAATCCTATGGACCTTAATGATGATGCTAAATTCACTCTGCCTGTGCTGTATAAATGGAACAAAAAACCCTAAGTGACAGCACATCGGCTTACAACATGGTTTACTGAATATTCCAAGCCTACTGTTGAGAACTTGTGTTCAAAAAAAGATTCTCATCAAAATGTTACTGCTCACTGACAATGCACTTAATCACCAAGAGTTCTGATGGAGATGTACTCTGAGATTGAGGTTGTTTTCATGCCTGCTAGCACAATACCCATTCTTCAACCTGTATATCAAAGAGTAAATTTGACTTTCAAGTCTTATTATCTATAAAATACATTTCACAAGGCTATAGTTGCCATGCCCTGTGATTCTTCTGGTAGATCTAAGCAACATAGATATGGGCAATCTAGTCTCATATAGTTTAAAATTAAAGTCCATAAATACAGAAAAGGAATATTTGAAATAGTGGGCAAGAAAAGTCACCACAGGTAATCATTAGATTCAGTCATGATTCAGTTTTCAAATGGAATTGATTCAATTCTTCAAATAGAATTGACTCAAGTGGCAGTTTTGCTTCTAGAATAATGTGGCCTTGAGAAAGTCACTTCACTTTTACATGGATTTATCTGTTATCTCCTATAAATTCTATGCCATATTCATACATTTGAAGTGTGATAAGTTGCCTCAGTTGTATCTGATTCTCTGTGACCCCATGGACTGTAGCATGCCCAGCTCCTCTGTCCATGGATTCTCCGGGCAAAAATACTGGAGTGGTTTGCCATAGCCTCCTCCAGGGGATCTTCCTGACCCAGGGATAAACCTGCATCTCTTACATCTCTTGCACTGGCAGGTGAGTTCTTTACCACTAATACCACCCGTGAAGCCCTCATACTTCTTATCTCATCTTTATTATTCCACTGGAAACAATGGCAGTTTAGGTATATATCTTAGCATCCAAAATTCTTTGGACTAAAAGGTCCTAAATAAGAACAGTCATTAAAAAAAAAAAAAATTCATGTAAAGTTGCCCAGAGCCTCAAAAGTCAATGCAGAGTTTCTCAGGGACCCTAATGCAGAAGTAATATTTGATTCTTTAGACACAAGTGTAATAATACAAATTGTCAGTAATTAATATGTTGTATCCTCTAATTTTTATATTTCAAAACAAAATCCTTTGCTTAGCTTGTGTGCATACTAATTACATAATTTTCAGATATTGTTCTTTTTTAGAACACAACTAATTAACAACTAACCCTGTTAATAGGCTAAAACAAGGGCAATATTTTCCTAATACATAATTGTATTTCTGAACTTGGGTAGAGATATTTTCAGATATCTGCTGCTGCTGCTAAGTCGCTTCAGCCGTGTCCAACTCTGTGCAACCCCATAGATGGCAGCCCACCAGGCTCCTCTGTCCCTGGGATTCTCTAGGCAAGAATACTGGAGTGGGTTGCCATTTCATTCTCCATTTCAGATATCTGGTCATATATTAAATAAAAAATTTTGTGCTTAGAAAAAAAGCATAAATAAGTGGCCACAGTTACCCAACCTTCAGTAATCACTGCCATAATGAGTCAGCAGCCATCGACATCAAAGCAGGATAGTTGGCCAGCAAAAACATTAACATTTCTTAAAAGTCCAGATAATGATTAGCTTTTTTTAGAAAGAAAATATTTTAAAATTAAGAAATATGCATTGATTTTTAGACATACCACTATGGCACACTTAATAAGGTAGGACATAATGTAAACACAACTGTTATATGCATTTTGAAACCAAAAACTTGATGTGACTCATTTTATTGCAAAATCCACTTTACTGTAGTGGTTTGAAGTCAAAGCTGCAATATCTCCAAGACGCATGCATGCTAAGTCACTTCATTCCTGTCCAACTCTTTGGACCGCATGGACTGCAGTCTTCTAGGCTCCTTTGTCCATGGGATTCTCCAGGAAAGAATAGTGGAGTGGGTTGCCATTCGCTTTCTCCAGGAGATATTCCCAACCCAGGAATCGAACCCACATCTCTTACATTTTCTGAAGGTGGGCAGGTTCTTTACCACTAGAGCTAATAAGACAATTATTATAAGGTGCTATGTTTGGGGTAGTTTATTATAACATTAGATGATTGCAACAAGGTTGGGTGATAAAGAAATTTCCTGGAAATAAGATAAAGAGATCAACAGAAAAAAATATTACTAATCCAGAGGTCCAATACCCAACAGGAGCTCTTTATGGAAAAAAATAAGAGCAAGTAGAAGGAGGTAGATTATCATAAAAATAAAAACAAAAATTACACATGGATCCTTGAACTGGAGGAAATGAGTTTCCAGACTGAATGGATTCAAGGAATGCAATAAAAACTTGAATAAACAGGGGCAAAAGAAAACTCTGAAAGTTTCTATAAAGAGGAAAAAAAAAGTTGACCTATGAAAGACTGATGTCATCAAATGGCATAAGATGTCTCCAAAGAGATAGTAGAGCCAAACAGCAATGTTTCAGAGTTCTCAGAAAAACTAGTTTACAGTCTAGAATTTTATACTTCCTCAAACAACAAGTAAATTGGATGACAAAAACCATAGTTTCACCTCCACAAAATCTGAGAACATTTATACCCCAGGGACCTTTCTTCAAGAAGCTAGCAGATACGGCTTATCACAAAATATGGGCATGCCGTCATGTCCAGATACTTTCAGCCCCATGAACTGTAACCCACTAGACTCCTCTGTCCATGGGATTTCCCAGGCAAGAACGTTAGGGGGGACTGCCATTACCTCCTCCAAGGGATCTTCCTGACCCAGGAATAAAACCCGCATCTGCATTGGCAGGCGGATTCTTTACCAAAATGATATATTCAGAAACAGTAATACATGGAATCCAGAAATCACAGAAGCAACTCAACGACAACCTATTTTGGAAGTCTGTCTTCTTTTTCTTCCTCAGTCTTCTTAAAGGGTTAAAAATTATATTGATACCTGATTTTCTATAGTGTTTGTCCATTCCTAATTGACTGATTTCTGATACTATTTTTATTATTTCCTTTCTTTTATCTTACACTGGTTTTTAATTTATTCTTTTTTAGCTTCTTAAATTAGAGGTTTAGATCACTGATATCAAATCCTTTTTTTCTAATAAAAGTGGACTTCCCTGGTGACTCAGATGGAGGGAGACTCAGGTTTGATCCCTGGGTCAGGAAGATCCCCAGCAGAAGAGAATGACAACCCACTCCAGTATTCATGCCTGGAGAATTCCACGGAGAGAGGATGGAATACAATCCATGGGGTTGCAAAGAGTCGAACACAAATGAACAACTAACACCTTCAATGTCAAAGGTGTACATTTTTCTCTAAGCACTGATTTAGCTAGTATTTCACATATTTTGAAATGTTTGATATATTATACTTTCATTTTCACCAAGTTTGAGATAAAATTTTCTCTTCTTTTTCAGTTCCATCACTTAGTCATGTCTGACTTTTTGTGACCCCATGGACTGCAGCACTCCAGGCCTCCCTGTCCATCACCAACCCTCAGAGTTTACTCAAACTCACGTCCATTGAGTCGGTGATGCCATCCAACCATCTTATCCTCTGTTGTCCCCTTCTCCTCCTGCCTTCAATCTCTCCCAGCATCAGGGTCTTTTCCAAGGAGTCAGTTCTTCACATCAGGTGGCCAAAGTTTTGGAGTTTCAGCTTCAGCAACAGTCCTTCCAGTGAGTATTCAGGACTGATTTCCTTTAGGATTGACTGGTTGGATCTCCTTCCAATCCAAGGGACCCTCAAGAGTCTTCTCCAATACTACAGTTGAAAAGCATCAATTCTTCGGCACTCAGGTTTCTTTACAGTCCAACTTTCACATCCATATATGACCACTGGAAAAACCATAGTCTTGACTAGACAGACTTTTGTGGGCAAAGTAATGTCTCTGCTTTTTAACATGCTGTCTAGGTTGGCCATAACTTTTCTTCCAAGGAGCATGTGTCTTTTAATTTCATGGCTGCAGTCACCATCTTCAGTGATTCTGGAACCCTCAAAAATAAAGTCTGTCACTATTTCCACTGTTTCCCCATCTATTTGCCATGAAGTGATGGGACCAGATGCCATGATCTTCCTTTTCTGAACACTGAGTTTTAAGACAACTTTTTCACCCTCCTCTTTCACTTTTATCAAGAGGTTCTTTAGTTCCTTTTCACTTTCTGCTTTAAGGGTAATGTCATCAGCACATATGAGGTTATTGATATTTCTCCTGGAAATCTTGATTCCAGCTTGTGTTTCATCCAGCCCAGCATTTTGCATGATGTACTCTACATAGAAGTTAAATAAGCAGGGTGATAATATACAGCCTTGATGTACTCCTTTCCCTATTTGGAACCAGTCTGTTGTTCCATGTCCAGTTCTAACTGTTGCTTCCTGACCTGCATACAGATTTCTCAGGAGGCAGGTCAGGTGATCTGGTATTCCCATCTCTTTAAGAATTTTCCACAGTTGCTTATGATCCACATAGTCAAAGGCTTTGGTATAGTCAATAAAGCAGAAGTAGATGTTTTTCTGAAACTCTCGCTTTTTCAATGATCCAGCGGATGTTGGCAATTTGATCTCTGGTTCCTCTGCCTTTTCTAAAACCAGCTTGAATATCTGGAAGTTCACAGTTCAAGTACTGTTGAAGCCTGGCTTGGAGAATGTTGAGTGTCACTTTGCTAGCGTGTGAGATGAGTGCAATTGTGTGGTAGTTTGAGCATTCTTTGGGATTGGAATGAAAATGGACCTTTTCCAGTCCTGTGGCCACAGCTGAGTTTTCCAAATTTGGTGGCATATTGAGTGCAGCACTTTGATAGCATCATCTTTTAGGATTTGAAATAGCTCAACTGGAATTCCATCACCTCCACTAACTTTTTTCATAGTGATGCTTCCTAAGGCCCACTTGACTTCACATTCCAGGATATCTGGCTCTAGATGAGTGATCACACCATCGTAATTATCTGAGTCATAAAGATCTTTTTTGCATAGTTCTTCTGTGTATTCTTGCCACCTCTTCTTAATATCTTTTGCTTCTGTTAATCCATGGATTATTTAGCAAAATATCATTTAATTTCCTAATATATAGTAACTTGCAGTTATCTTTCTATTATTCATTTTTAACTTAGTTCTAGTCAGAGAACATACTCTGTATATTTAAATGGTTTTCAGTTGATTGCAACTTTCCTGTGTCCTAGCTGATAGCGTATCTGGTGCTCCCACCTGGCAGGTCACCCCAGGTGGTATCGGTGCCCCTCCAAAATTGGTTCCAAGTCCAGAGGACTAGTCTTTCCCAGCAGTCCTCCTAGAGCATTTTCTGTATCTCAACCACAACAGAACAGCCCAAGTTGCACGTGGCTCTGCTAACCAGGAGAAATTGTGCTAGTGAGCCCCCAGAAGATCCTCTACATAAGGCCACTCTGTCCAGACTGAGAGACACAGCTGATGGAACTACTGCATAGAGACAAACACAGAGAAACTGGCAAAATGAAGAGTCAAACATATACCCTCCATGCCAGAAACAAGATAAAACCCTAGAAAAAGAACTAAATGAAATTAAAATAGGCAGTGTACCAGATAAAGTGTTAAAGAGTCATAAAAATTCTCACCAAACTCAGGAGAATAATGGATGCACACAGTGAGAATTTCAAGAAAGCAAATATAAAAAAGGACCAATCAGAACTGAAGAATAAAGGAAGTGAAAAATATACTAGAGGAAATCAAAAGCAAATTTGACAATGCAGAAGAATGAATCAGAAAGCTGAAAGGCAGCGTAATAGAAATCACTCAATCGGAACATTAAGAAGCAAAAAGAATTTTTAAAAATGAGGACAGTTTAAGGGACCTTTGATGCATTAAGTGCACTCATATTCACATTATAGGGATCTCTAAGGGGAACAGATGGAGTAAGGGACAGAAAAACCCAGTTAAAGACGTACTAGCTGAAAACTTTCCTAAGAAAACAGACATTCAAGTCCAAAAAGCAGAGTCTTAAACTAAAACTAGATGAACCAAAAGAGACCCACACCAAGACTCATTACAATTCAAGTATCAAAAGTTAAAGAGATCTTAAAAGCAGAAGAGAGAAACAACTAGTTATGTACAAGGGAACCCCATTAGACCATCATCTGGTCATTCAAAAGAAAATTCACAGGCCACAAGTGAATGGCACAATAAATTTAGGGTGCTGAGAGGAAAAAAAAATTATAGTCAAGAATACTCTACCCAATAACGTTACCACTCAGAATTGATGGGGAGATTGTTTCCCCAACAAGTGAAAGCTAAAATCATTCATCAATACTGCATGGTCACACTTACATGAGGTACTTAAGAGTAGTCAAAATACTAGAGATGGAAGTAGAATGGTGGTTACTAGGCACTGGGGGAAATGGGGAATAAGGAGTTATTGTTTAATGGAAATAGAATCTTGGTTTTGCAATACAAAAATAATTACAGAGATGGATGGTGATGGGTTGCACAATATTATGAATGTATTTAATATCACTGCAGAGTATACTTAACATGGTTAAAATGGTAAATTTTATATGTATTTTACCACAATAAAATAACTGAAAAAATGCTTTTAAAAGTTCATTTCCACTAAGCCAGCCTTACAAAAAATGTTAAAGGGACTTCTTTAAATAGAAAAGACAGGCTATATAACTAGAAATAAGAAAATTTATGAAAGAAAAATTGCACTGGTATATGTGTGTGTCTATATATATATCCACACAGACACATATATAGAAAGAGAGTTCATATATAACAATATAGACTGACAAATAGACAGTTTGAGTGCATTCTAAAAGCACTACAATTTTTTACTCTGGGGCAACATTTTATGTTTTCATGCCATATTTTACACTAAAGAAAATCATCAAATTACAAGGGAAGAAAGTGAGAGAAGGAGAAAGGGACAAAGAACAACTCGAGAGAAAAAAAAAAACAGAAAACAATTTAAAGATGGTAATAAGTACATACCAATTAATAATTACTTTAAATGTAAATGGACTAACTGCTCCAGTTAAAAGACATAGGATGACTGAATGGATGGGGGGGAAAAAACTATCTATATTCAGCTTACACAAAATAAATTTTAAAAGACAGAAATGATATCAAATACCTTTTCATCCACAACAGTATGAAACTAGAAATCAATTACAGCCATCCTTTGGTATCCACAGAGAATGTGTTCCAGGATTCCCCAAGGATACTGAAATGCATAAATTTTCAAGTCAATTACAGTCAGCCCTCCATATCCACACACTCTATATCCATGGATATGGAGGGCCAAACATATACTCATTAAAAAAAAACAACCATGTAAAAATGAATCCATGCAGTTCAAACCTATGTTGCAAATGTATTAATACAAAGAAAACTAGAAAAAAAGCACAGGCATGTGAAAGCTAGTCCACATGCTACTAAACAACCAATAGGTCAATGAAGAAATCAATGTGGAAAATAAAAAATACCTTAACACAAAAAAATGGAAACAACCTTCTAAAATCGATAGGACACAGCAAAAGCTGATTTAAGAGGAAAGTTTATAGTGACAAAAGACTATCCCAGGAGATAAGAAAGATCTAAAACTCACAAATAATCCAATCTTAAAACAAAACACACTAGAAAAAGAATATCAAACAAAGCCCAAAGTTTGTGGAAGAAAATAAGTAAGAAAGTGAAAAGTGAAAGTCGCTCAGTCATGTCTGACTCTCTGCGACCTCACGAACTATACAGTCCATGGAATTCTCCAGGCCAGAACACTGGAGTGGGTAGCCTTTCCCTTCTCCAGAGGATCTTCCCAAACCAGGGATCAAACCAAGGTCTCCTGCATTGCACATGGATTCTTTACCAGCTGAGCCACAAGGGAAGCCCAAGAATACTGGAGTGGGTAGCCTATCCCTTCTCCAGCGGATCTTCCCAACCCAGGAATTGAACTGCAGTCTTCTGCATTGCAGGCGGATTCTTTACCAACTGAGCTATCAGGGAAGCCCAAATAATAAAGATCAGAGTGTAAGTAAGAGAATTGTGAAATACAAATTAAAATTAAAAAACCATAGAAAAGATCAGTGAAACTGAGAGCTGGTTCTTTGAAAAGATAAACAAAATTGATAAACCTTTACACAGTCTGCTAAAAAAGACACAAATAAGTAAAATCAGAAATTAACGTGGAAAACTTACAACTGACACCACAGAAGTACAGAAGACTACAAGAGATTACTGTAAGCTACTATACACTAAAAAAATTTGGACAACCTAGAGAAGGCAATGGCACCCCACCCAGAACTCTTGCCTGGAAAATTCCATAGATGGAAGAGCCTGGTAGGCTGCAGTCCATGGGGTAGCGAAGAGTCGGACACGACTGAGCGAATTCACTTTCACTTTTCACTTTCATGCATTGGAGAAGGAAATGGCAATCCACTCCAGTGTTCTTGCTGGGAGAATCCCAGGGATGGTGGAGCCTGGTGGGCTGCCGTCTCTGGGGTCGCACAGAGTCGGACACGACTGAAGCGACTTAGCAGGAGCAGAAGAAGAAGAAATAAATTATTAGAAACATACAATCATCCAATACTGAATCAGGAAGAAATAGAAAATCTGAACAGACTTATCTCTAGTAATGAAATTAAATCATAAAAATCATAATTTAGAAACTCCCAATAAACAAAAGTCCAGGTTTACATGGCTTCAAAGAGGAATTCAACCAAACACTTAAAGAAGAATTTAATAACTAGTCTTCTCAAACTATTCCAAAAAATTGAAAAGAAAGAAATGCCTCCAAACTTACTCTACAAGTCCAGCATTACCCTGATACTAAACCCAGACACTACAAAGAAAGAAAATTACAGGCCAGTATCCCTGATGAACACAAATGCAAATATCCTGAACAAAATATTAGCAAACTGGATTCAACAATACATTAAAAGGATCATACACAATTATCAACTGGAATTTATTCCAGGACCACAAGGAAGATACAATATCCACAAATCAATGTGATCCACCACATTAACAAAGCAAAGGATGAAGATTAAAGGACCATCTCAGCAGATGCAGAAAAAGAAATTGATAAAATTCAATATCCATCACTGCAGATGGTGACTGCAGCCATGAAATTAAAAGACGCTTACTCCTTGGAAGGAAAGCTATGATCAACCTAGATAGCATATTCAAAAGCAGAGACATTACTTTGCTGACTAAGGTCCGTCTAGTCAAGGCTATGGTTTTTCCTGTGGTCATGTATGGATGTGAGAGTTGGACTGTGAAGAAGGCTGAGCGCCGAAGAATTGATGCTTTTGAACTGTGGTGTTGGAGAAGACTCTTGAGAGTCCCTTGGACTGCAGGGAGATACAACCAGTCCATTCTGAAGGAGATCAGCCCTGGGATTTCTTTGGAAGGAATGATGCTAAAGCTGAAACTCCAGTACTTTGGCCACCTCGTGTGAAGAGTTGACTTATTGGAAAAGACTCTGATGCTGGGAGGGATTAGGGGCAGGGGGAGAAGGGGATGACTGAGGATGAGATGGCTGGATGGCCATGACTCGATAGACATGAGTCTGAGTGAACTCCGGGAGTTGGTGATGGACAGGGAGGCCTGGCGTGCTGCAATTCATGGGGTCGCAAAGAGTCGGACATGACTGAGTGACTGAACTGAACTGAATGACTAAAAACTCTTAATTTTTAAGAGTGGTGGTACAGTGGATGAGAGCCCATCTGTCAATGCAGAGGACACAGTTTCAATCCCTGATCTAGGAAGGTTCCACATGCCACAGAGCAACTAAGCACATGTAGCTCAGCTGGTAAAGAATCCATCTGCAATGGAGGAGACCCCAGTTTGATTCCTGGGTCAGGAACATCTACTGGAGAAGGGATAGGATACCCACTCCAGTATTCTTGGGCTTCCTTGGCGCCTCAAATGGTAAAGAATAGGCCTGTAATGTGGGAAACCTGAGTTCTATCCCTGGGTTTGGAAGATCCCCTGGAGGAGGGCATGGCAAACCACTCCAGTATACCGGCCTAGAGAATTCCATGGACAGAGGAGACTGGCAGGCTACAGACCCTGGGGTTGCAAAGAGTTGGACATGACTGAGCGATTCATTTTCACTTTCCACAACTACTGAGCCCATGAGCCCTAGGGCCTGTGCTCCACAGCAAGAGATGCTACTTCAGTGAGAAGCCTCTGCACTGTACTGAAGAGTAGCCCCTGCTCGCTGCAACTAGAGAAAGCCCACATGCTGCAACAAAGACCCAATGAGAGCAGAAATAAGTATTTTTTTAACTCTTAAAAAACTGGTATAGAGATAACATATTTCAATATAATAAAAGCCATATATAACAAACCCAAAGCCAACATCATACTTGATGGTGAAAAGGTGAAAGCATTTCTTCTAATACCAGCAACAAGTCAAGGATGTCCATTCTTCCACTCTTAACACAAAATTTTATCTAAGTCACAGCAATGAAACAAGGAAAGGAAAAAAAAGACAAAGAATTAAAAAGGAAGAAGTAAAGATATTATTATTTGTAAATGACATGATGTTCTATACAGAAAACCCTAGACTCCACCAAAAAAATTCGAATAAATGAATTTAGTAAAGTGGCAGGACACAAAATCAATATATAGAAAATCTGTTGCATTTCTATACATTAACACAAACTATCAGAAAGAGAAATTAAGGAAACAATCCCAATTACATCGCATCCAAAATAATAAAATAAAGTAATAAATTTAACCATGGAAGTAAAAGACTTGTATTCTGAAAATAATACACTGATGAAAGAAATTAAAGACAACACAAATAAATGGAAAGAAACACTAAAGTCACAGAATGAAAAAATTAACCTGGTTAAAATATCTTTATTATTGAAAGCCCTCTACAGATTCAAAACAATACCTATCAAAATGCCATTGGCATTTAAAAAAATTTTTTTACAGAATTGGTACTAAACATTCTCAACTTTTTATGGCTTGACAAAAGACTCCAAATAGAACAAGTCGGAGGTGTCATGCTGCTTGATTTCAAGATATACTACAAAGTTACAGTAATCAAAATTGTAAGGTACTAGCACAGAAACAGAGACATAAATCAATGACACAGAATAGACTGCCCAGAAATAAACCCATGCTTATATGGTCACTTAATTCATGAAAAAGATGCTTACAATATACAATGGGGAAAACACATTATCTTCAATAAATGATGTTGGGAAAACTGGACAGATATATTCAAACGAATCAAACTAGACCACTTTCTTACATCACATACTAAAAGTAGATTCAAAATACATTAAAGACTTAAGTGTAAAATCTGAAACCATAAAACACTTAAAAGAAAACAGGCAGTCTACTTTTTGACACCAATCTAAGCAATAGTTTTTAGATTCATCTCCTCAGGCATGGGAAACAAAAGCAGAACTACACAAATGAGACTGCCTCAAACTAAAAAGGTTTGTACAGTGAAGAAAATGGTCAAAAAAATGAAAAGCCAACTACAGAATGGGACAAGTTATTTGCAAGTGATATGTATGATAAAGGATTAATATCCAAAATATGTAAAGAACTTTCACATGAAACTGAAAATGTTAGTTGCTCAGTCTTGTCCGACTCTTTGTGACCCCATGGACTGTAGCCCACCAGACTCCTCTGTCCATGGAATTCTCCAGGCGAGAACACTGGAGTGGGGTGCCATTCCCTCCTCCAGGGGACCTTCCCAACCCAGGGATTGAACCCTGGGTCTTCCACATTGCAGGCAGATTCTTTGCCATCTGAGCCACCAAGGAAGCCCAAAGAATTCACATAACTCAGTCTAAAATAAAAAAAAAAATTAAATTAAAACATGGGTAGAAACTCTGAATAAACATTTTTCCAAAGAAAACATGAGCCACATGAAAATATGCTCAACATCACTAACCACCAGGGAAATGCAAATCAAAATCATGGTAAGATATCACCTTACACCTGTCAGAATGGCAATGATCCAAAAGACAGGAAATAACAAGTGTTGACAAATAGGTGAAGAAAACAAACCTTCATGGGAATGAAACCGGTGCAGATTCTATAAAAAGTCACATGGAAGTTCCTCAAATAATTAAAACTAGAACTGCCATATAGTCCAGTAATTCTACTTCTGGGTATTTATCCAAAGAAAATGAAAACACTAACTTGAAAAGATATGTGCATCCCTATGTTCACTGAAGCATGATTTACAAAATAGACAAAACATGGAAGCAACGTAAGTACACATAGTTTAATAGGTATAGAAGATGTGGTATATATACATACTATGAAACATACTACTCAGCTATAAAAAAGAATGAAGCATCGCTACTTGTGACATGGATGTACATAGAGGATATTATGCTAACTGAAATAAACCAGACAGAGAGGGACAAATACTATATGTTTTTACTTATACATGGAATCTAACAAAACAGAAACAGACTTGTAGATACAGAGAAAAAAAAAAAAAAACACCAGTGGTTTCCAGAGAGGAGACAGGTGGCACGTTGGGTGAAACAGGTGCAAATTTTGGTTACAAAATAAATAATCAAAGATATGTAATATACAGTATAGGGAATATAGTCAATAACATTGAAATAACTTTGTAAGGTGACAGATGATTACTAGACTTACCATGGTGATCAATTACTAATGTATATAAATGTCAAACTATTAAAATGAATGTGGGAAAGTCTCCCAGTCATGTCCAACTCTTTGGGACCCCATGGACTGTAGCGTGGCAAGCTCCTTGGCCCTTGGAATTCTCCAGACCAGAATACAAGTAGCCTTTCCCTTCTCCAGGGGATCTTCCCAAGCCAAGGATCAAACCCAGGTCTCTTGCCTTGCAAGTAGATTCTATACCATCTGAGCCAATCTAATAATGTATGTCAATTATAATTCAATAAAAATGTAAAAAGGAAACAAAGGCTTAGAATCTCTTCCAGATTAAGAGAGACTAAATAGACATGAAAACAAAATAGAATTTATAATCCTAGGTTGGATCCTGGACTGGGGAAAAAAAATAGTTATAAAAGGATATAACTGGAACAACTAACCAAGTTTGAAAATAGACTCTGGACTGGATAACAGTATCATATTAGTGTTAAATTTCCTATTTGCTAAACAGAGGTTATGTAAAGGAATAACCACATTTTAGGACACATGCACTGAAGCATTTAGAATAAAACAGCACAGTCTCTCTCTCTCTCTCTCTCTTTTTTTTTACTATTATTTATGTTTTAATTGAAGGATAATTGCTTTATAGAATTTTGTTGTTTTCTGTCAAACTTCAACACGAATCAGCTGTTCACTTCAGTTCAGTCACTCAGTACTGTCCGACTCTTTGAGACCCCACGGGATGCAGCATGCTAGGCTTCCCTGTCCATCAACAACTCCTGGAGCTTACTCAAACTCATGTCCATCGAGTTGGTGATGCCACCCAGCCATCTCATCTGTCATCCTGTCCTCCTCCTGCCTACAATCTTTCCCAGGATCAGGGTCTTTTCAGTGGGTCAGTTCTTTGCAACTGGTGGCCAAAGTATTGGACTTTCAACTTCAGCAGGAGTCCCTCCAATGAGTATTCAGGACTGATTTCCTTTAGGATTGGCTGGCTGGATCTCCTTGCAGTCCAGGGGACTCTCAAGAGTCTTCCCCAACACCACAGTTCAAAAGCATCAATTCTTTGGCACTCAGCTTCTTTATCGGACAAGGCAATGGCACCTCACTCCAGTACTCTTGCCTGGAAAATCCCATGGACGGAGGAGCCTGGTGGGCTGAAGTCCATGGGGTCTCGAAGAGTCAGACACAACTGAGCCACTTCACTTTCACTTTTCACTCTCACGCATTGGAGAAGGAAATGGCAACCCACTCCAGTGTTCTTGCCTGGAGAATCCCAGGGACGGGGGAGCCTGGTGGGCTGCCATCTGTGGGGTCGCACAGAGTCGGACATGACTGAAGCAACGTAGTGGCAGCAGCAGAAGCAACTTCTTTATAGTACAACTCTCACATGAATTAGCCAGTATACATATATCCCCTCCCTTTTGAACTTCCTTCCCATCTCCCTCCAACTTACTTTTAAATGTTTTTATACACACAGAAAATGTACGTGTGTGTAGAGAGAGACAGCAAGAACATATGAGGTAGAAAAGGTACAAACAATTATGTATAAGATAAATAAGCTACAATAATATGTTGTACAAACCAGCAAAACAGGGAACAAGTCCAACATTTCACAACACAGTTCAGTTCAGTTCAGTCGCTCAGTCATCTCCGACTTTCCAGCCCCATGGACTGCAGCATGCCAGGCCTCCCTGTCCATCACCAACTCCCAGAGTTTACTCAAACTCATGTCCATTGAGTCAGTGATACCATCCAACCATCTCACCCTCTGTTCTCCCCTTCTCCACCTGCCTTCAACCTTTCCCAGCATCAGGGTATTTTCAAATGAATCAGTTCTTCGCATCAGGTGGCCAAAGTTTTGGAGTTTCAACATCAGTTCTTCCAATGAATATTCAGTACTGATTTCCTTTAGGATGGAATGGTTGGATCTCCTTGCAGTCCAAGGCACTTTCAAAAGTCTTTACCAACACCAAAGTTCAAAAGCATCAATTCTTCAGCACTCAGCTTTCTTTATAGTCCAACTCTCACATCCATACATGACTACTAGAAAAACCACAGCTTTCACTAGATGGAATTTATCAACAAAGTAATGTCTCTGCTTTTTAATATTCTGTCTAGGTTGGTCATACCTTTTCTTCCAAGGAGCAAGCATCTTTTAATTTCAAGGCTGCAGTCACCATCAGTAATAATTTTAGAGCCCCCTAAAATAAAGTCTCTCACTGTTTCCATTGTTTCCCCAACTAAATGCCATAAAGTGATGGGACCAGATGCCATCATCTTAGTTTTCTGAATGCTGAGTTTTAAGACAACTTTTTCACCCTCCTCTTTCACTTTCATCAAGAGGCTCTTTAGTTCTTCTTCCTAGTTTTCTGCCATAAGATGGTGTCATCTGCATTTCTGAGGGTATTGATATTTCTCCCGGCAATCTTGATTCCAGCTTATGCTTCATCAAGCCCAGCATTTTGCATGACATACTCTGCATAGAAGTTAAATAAATAAATTTACAGCCTTGATGTACTTCTTTCACAATTTGGAATCAGCGTGTTGTTCTATGTCCAGTTCTAACTGCTGCTTCCTGACCAGCATACAGATTTCTCCGGAGGCAGGTCCAATAAAGCAGAAATAGATGTTTTTCTGGAATTCCCCCGCTTTTTCAATGATCCAGCGGATGTTGGCAATTTGATCTCTGCTTCCTCTGCCTTTTCTAAATCCAGCTTGAACATCAGGGAGTTCACGGTTCATGTATTATTGAAGTCTGGCTTGGAGAATTTTGAGCATTACTTTACTAGCATATGAGATGAGTGCAATTGTGTGGTAGTTTGAGCGTTCTTTGGCATTGCCGTTCTTTGGAATTGGAATGAAAACTGACCTTTTCCAGTCCTGTGGCCACTGCTGAGTTTTCCAAATTTGCTGGTATATTGAGTGCAGCACTTTCACACCATCATCTTCCAGGATTTGAAATAGCTCAACGAGAATTCCATCACTAGCTTTGTTTGTAGTGATGCTTCCTAAGACCCACTTGACTTCGCATTCCAGGATGTCTGACTCTAGGTGAGTGATCACACCATCATGATTATCTGGGTAGTGAAGATATTTTTGTATAGTTCTTCTGTGTATTCTTGCCACCTCTTCTTAATATCTTCTGCTTCTCTCAGGTCCATATTGTTTCCCTCATTTATTGAGCCCATTTTTGCATGAAATGTTCCCTTGGTATCTCTAATCTTCTTAAAGAGATCTCTAGTCTTTCCCATTCTATTGTTTTCCTCTATTTCTTTGCACTGATCATGGAGGAAGGCTTTTTTATCTCTCCTTGCTATTCTTCAGAACTCTGCATTCAAATGGATATATATTTCCTTTTCTCCTTTGCTTTTCACTTCTCTTCTTTTCACAGCTATTTGTAAGGCCTCCTCAGACAACCATCTTGCTTTTTTGCATTTCTTTTTCTCGGGGATGATTTTGATCCCTGTCTCCTATACAATGACACTGAACCTCTCTCCATAGTTCTTCTGGCACTTTGCCTATCAGATCTAATCCCTTGAATCTATTTCTCACTTCCACTGTATAATTGTAAGGGATTTGATTTAGGTCATACCTGAACAATCTAGTGGTTTTCACTACTTTCTTCAATTTAAGTCTGAATTTGGCAATAAGGAGTTCATGATCTGAGCCACAGTCAGCTCCTCGTCATGTTTCTGCTGACTGTATAGAGCTTCTCCATCTTTGGCTATAAAGAATATAATCAATCTGATTTTGGTATTGACCATCTGGTGATGTCCATGTGTAGAGTCTTCTCTTGTGTTGTTGGAAGAAGGTATTTGCGATGACCAGTTTGTTCTCTTGGCAAAAGTCTATTAGCCTTGGCCCTGCTTCATTCTGTACTCCAAGGCCAAATTTGCCTGTTCCTCCAGGTTTTTCTTGACTTCCTACTTTTTCATTTCAGTCTCCTGTAATCAAAAGGACATCTTTTTGGGTGTTAGTTCTAGAAGGTCTTGTAGGTCTTCATAGAACCATTCAACTTCAGCTTCTTCAGCATTACTGGCCGGGGCATAGACTTGGATTACTGTGATATTGAATGGTTTGCCTTGGAAATGAACAGAGATCATTCTGTCATTTTTGAAATTGCATCCAAGTATTGCATTTTGGACTCTTTTGTTGACTATGATGGCTACTTCATTTCCTCTAAGGGATTCTTGCCCACAGTAATAGACAATATGGTCATTTGAGTTAAATTCACCCATTCCAGTCCATTTTAGTTCGCTGATTCGTAAAATGTCGACGTTCACTCTTGCCATCTCCTGTTTGACCACTTCCAATTGGCCTTGATTCACGGACCTAATATTCCAGGTTTCTCTTGCAATATTGCTCTTTATAGCATCAGACTTTGCTTCTGTCACCAATCATATCCACAACTGGGTGCTGTTTTTGCTTACAACTTCACAACTATAAATGGAATATAATCTTTAAAAATTGTGAATCACTATGCTGTATATATTAAGCATAGATACCTGAAACTTATATGATATTGTACATCAACTATAACTCAATAAAAAATTTTAATGGAGTATAAATATAAATAATTGGTAAATGTGTACAAAAGCCTTGAGTAATTTTTTTCTGTAAATAGGAAAAACAGTAAAATAAAATCTAACAAAGTTACCATGAAAACATCTTAAAGAGTTGTATTTGTTAGGATATATGAAGTAGAAGTTGAGAAGAGGCACAGATCCATGCTTCTTTTAAAGTATTCCATGAATTAAAAGAGAATAAATGGCACTAAGTCAACGTTTAACTTATAATAAAAACAAATAGGCATTATTCATTAAGATCTTATTTTGTGCAGGCACTGTACTAGGCATTTTACATACATTGTGTTTAGTCCTACAACACTGGACTATAATAGCACACATTTTACAGTGAAATTGAAGTGACGAAGTTAAGCAAGCTTTTTAAAATCACATAGTGAATGGAAATGTCAGGATTTGAACCTGAGTCTGTATCACTTTAAAATATGTGCTGTTAAATGTATCATACTGATTTCCAAACATGGTGTGCCTGTTTGGAAATTCAGTCCATTCATTCCTTCAAGTCAGTGAGTTGGAGTTTTGGGGTTTTATTTGCCAAGAGCAAGACATATAGTATGCTTGTTTTTCTCTTTAGCAGAGGACCTGCTCAAGCTTGTCTAAAACACTGTGGTGTTTGGCTCACACCATCTTAATAAAACCCAGGTGTATTTAGCCAGATTATATGACACATGTTCAGGTTCTTGTTTGATTTCAAATTAAGTATCTAGATGATTTATGGCAAAGAATTTACCTCTCTCTTTCCCATGTGGATTCTGATTCTAATCTTCAGTCTGCTCTTCCAACACTTCTAGAATTTAAGAGTTTTCCCATTAAAACCCTTCATTGTTCTTGTTTATAATCACTAGAGAATTTCACCTAGCACAGCACCTGTTGTTATTTCCTTGATTTTTTCTTTCAGAGAAGAAATGAACTTATAATGTGACTACACTGTATTTTACCAAATTCCTCAGAGGAAAAAAATGTTATCTTTGGTCCCCTAGAAGTATTTGATTATACCAGTATATAACTTTATAAAAGGGATCATTTAAGCAGTTTAAAATTTTAAGAAGTTTAATTTTGATACATATATCTACATGAAATTTACTCTCTATACTCACATTTTAGAGAAAAGGCATAAAGATGAACACAGTTACACTTTAGAAACATAATTTATTTTTTTAATTTTTTAATTTATTTTCATTGGAGGCTAATTACTTTACAATATTGTAGTGGTTTGTGCTATACATTCACATGAATCAGCCATGGGTGTACATGTGTTCCCCATCCTGAAACCCCACCCCCCTCCCTCCCCATCCCATCCCTCTGGGTCATCCCAGTGCATCGGCCCTGATCACCCTGTCTCATGCATCGAATCTGGACTGGCGATCTATTTCACATATGATAATATACATGAGAAACAGATAATTTAAATTCTAATATGGTTGATAAATCAGGTTACATAAAATCTAAACATACTGGAACTTTCATCACCAAGATGAACGGAAACCCAAACCTACATGAAAGTTCAAAAACACTTTATGACTAACTTATTTTATTAATTCTAGTCTTTCTACAGTTCTTGATTAGCCTAACACCAGAGTCACTGTTTCCACAATTGTGCAAGACAAGCTTTTGAGCTGACTAAAATGAGGAAGCAGAGAAAAGTGTCCAGCCAAAGGCTGTTTTCCATTGCCTTTGTTTCACTGCAGTTTTATGTACTTGAAAAACCAACAAAGAAAAAATCCTCTTTCATGAGATTTCCAGATTCTTTTTTTTTTTTTACAGATAAAAGCCCAGTAAAATATGTAAACAATGGAATTGTTACCAAGCTGAGTTGTCGAGTATCATTTTGATTCATTATAAATGACCTATCAATTTCAGATAAAGAGATTGCCAACAGGTAAAACTCTCTCCACTGCATAATATGGTTGAGAACACAGGTTTTGCTGGGACATCTGCCAGTGTGCTATATGAGTGAAAGGACTTGGTCCATCTGTATTAAACTTATTTTTTTCCTTTCCTTAATGGGAAGAGGGTCATGTTTCAAAACCCTTTTGGAAGATAAGCTGACTGGCCATTAGTAGGACAGGCTTAGTATTGGTTTTAGTTGAGCCAAAGCTATATTTTGCTCTAATTCTGGACCCAGATGGGAACTTAAAGATACATTAATCCATAATTTTGAATTGATATATAAAATGCTGAGATTCAGCTACATTAATGATCAGCAGACTTATATACTAGGATTTTGTAGTCAAGCTGGAACAAATTAGAATACCTATTCCCTGATTTAGGACTTATTTTGGCTTTTTGTTTGTGGACCCAACAAAAGCAACTGCTTTTACAACTCTAACTCATTCTCGCCCTGTGGAAATGTGAGATTCCTCTAGGAATTGCCAAGATCACGCCTTCCATCTCTCGACAGGAACAGTCTTGAAGCATGCAGGTGGACGAGCACTACAGTAACAATGAAATATCCACACACTATGTGCTTAGTATGTTCAGGTGTTGATAATCAATTTGGCATTCTCTCCCAGGAGCTCATTACTCTCACAGATAGGTACAATAAGGAGAAGAGTTTAAGCAACTAGCCAGCTCAAGCATGCGGTAGTAACAAAGGGAGCCTGCATTTTCTCCATGTCGGTGTCCTCCACGCAGGCACGCTGATCATTGGTGCAAGAGAGGTCACCTAGATTTCAGTTAGAGGACTTGTAAATCATATCCATCTGAACAGAGACAGCAGATGAAGCACCCGACCCGCCTTTCTCCAGGTATGCATTCTAGTGCGTGGACTGAAGTACTCTTCTCTCACAAAACTGCCCCTCACGTCTCCATACATTTTCTTTCAGGTGGAGATAACTTCCCTGTTAAGTGCTTTAAGAATTGCCTCATCCAACTTTTACAAATTACTATGTTAAGAGGTAGGTATTATTCTTTCCATTTTACAGTGGGAAAAACTGAGTATAAAAGAAATTAAGCAACATTTCACAGTTCTCTTGCTTGTACACTGTAAAACCATCAGCTTAAAGCCCTAATTCCTGATCAGTGTACCTTACATCTTCAAATGTAATTTTAAAGAAACAGGAATGGAAATATAATAATAACTGTAGGATTAAATGCCCTTTTGGTAAGGATAACTTCCAGGTAAGATATTGACTCTGAAGTGTAATGAACATAGTGTTTTAAATCTTAATACCTTTCACAAAATTGTGAAAGAAATGAATTAAAAGGTTCCCTAAAAAGATTAAACTAGTTGTTACCTTCTAATCTAATTAAAGAGTGTACTGATACCATGAAATAGCCAGATAGGTAGTAATTCAGCAAGGATTTCTATACAGTTAATAATACAATAGAGAAAACTATTTATTTTTCCAATTCATTTTTATTTTATCCTGAACTAGATTGTATTGAGAAACCCTTTAGAACTCAAGTGGCTATTGGTTTACCCTTACTAACTAAAATCCACTTAACAGAAAGGAAGTGCGTGCGTGTGTTGGGGAGGACATAGAAATAATATACATTTTTAAGTGTACTGAAAAGCGCTTCTTACACAATAACCACAATATATATTCAAAAGGAGAGAGAGACCAAAAAAAAATCTGGGAAAGGGTTGTTATGTATATTTCAGATCAAAATTGCTTTAAATACAAATAATAATATCGGGCTTCTTTTAGTATAAGAGCTACACAACCTTCATTTTAAATCGCAGAATAAATGCTCCACATTTTCTGTAAGAACACCATTATGTTAACTGCTACACTGTCCTGCTCTCACTCACATTAGTCGTTTTGTTTTTGACAAAACACAACTGGGGAATGCAGAGTTGAAAGCTGCTAAATCCACTCCATCTCTTTAAATCTTTCTTTTGGCTGAGAGAACTAGGCTATTTAAACAATAACGGGTGCCATACTTTACTGTTGAAGTCTTTACCCATTATTATTATTACCCTTTAAAAAGGGGAACTACAAATGATCAGTTCAAAGAAACAGACAACTTTTTATCTGTTCACTGAGAAATTTTTCATGCTTCAATTTTCTATCCATGAGGAGCTACATCTCATCTGGATAACTCACAAAATCTTGTTTTAATGAAACACATTTGAAATCTGACTTTAATGGAACACATTTTTACCTTTATGTCATGCTTTCTGAAATAAAATACAAGTTTGTAGCAGCACTATGTGCAGCTCATTGATAAACTGCAGGCAATCTTGGCTGTTATCAACCAGCTGCAAGCCTACCTCTCTCATCAACACTTTCATTTCCTTTGGCTTATTGTAAGTACTTCACATTTCCCAGGATGAAAAAAATGGGAAAAGATTCCCTTACTTTAAGTTCAGGATTTAATCCTCTAATAATTGTGTTTTGTATTTATGTAGTACTCTCTTCTCAAATGTAACCTACCTGTATAGTAATTAGATCATCTTCCTGTTCTGTCCTTCCCTGGTGGCTCAGAGGGTAAAGCATCTGCTAGCAATGTGGGAGAGCCACGTTCGATCACTGGGTCAGGAAGATCCCCTGGAGAAGGAAATGGCAACCTACTCCAGTGCCCTTACTTGGAAAATCCCACAGACAGAGGAGCCTGGCAGGCTACAGGCCGTGGGGTCACAGAGTCGGACACAACTGAGCAACTTCACTTTCCTTTTCCTTTCCTGTTCCAGAATTATTTTTCCAGCACTAGAAAAAAAAATGTTGAAATGTTGGAGCATGTTGGAAAGCAAGTTGAAAAGATCGTCACAGAGGAGCTTAATCTGAGGGAAGTGTTATAGGAGTATTTAAGAATCCAGAGAAAGAGTTCAATTTATACTTTAAGAAATTCATGAATGATCCATAAATAGCAACAAAAAATAAAAATCTCTTGTGCTTTACATAAAGGAATGCTTATCCTGAAAATTGTAACAAACAAGTACATTCTCCATACTGTGTCAATTCTTGATAAGTACATTATATATTACAGTATTCATGTAAGTACTCTATATTTTTGCAGGCTGAGATTGAACAGACATGCTGTTTAAGATTTTCCTCCTTTAAATCTGAATTATAATATAGTGTGTCCCCTACATATGAACTTTCAAGTTGTGAACTTTCAAAGATGCATACGTGCATTTGCAAGTCCAGTTGGGTAAGTCAGTTCACCTGTGGGCATACATTGTCACAGGCTTCCTAGACAAGTGATGTGCTTTTGTATACTTTTACTGTACAGTACTATATAGGGTACAGCCGTGCAGTATCTTCATTTCAAGCTCAGGATGTCCAGAAGCAAGTATAAAAGCAGCAGTGATGTAGCTGGTACTACTGTATTTTTCAAGGTGCTGTACTGCAAGATTAAAAATATCTTCTTTATTTTTCGTGCTGTTTCTTATACATTATTTGTGTGAAAAGTATTATAAACCTATTACAGTATAGTACTGTATAGCTGATTGTTTTAGTTGGGTACCTAGGCTAAAAGACCCAAAGATTATCTTTGGCATGACACTGCTACCTGGTGACCAGATCTTGTAATTCACACGTAAGATATTTTACTTCACACTTTTTTGCAGCATTTTCATATTTTTGGCTAAATCAGAGAAAATCCAAAGCACATATAGAAATTAACACTAAAGACTGCTTTTTAAAAAATGTACATATATCCTTAGGTTTTAAAATATTTTTCAGGCAAATTAAAGGTAAAAGGCATCAACTTAAGGAACAAAAAGAAATCAGATGAATATAACCATTTATACTATTCAACACTCTCACATTAATGAAAGTGAAAGTGTTAGTCACTCAGTCATGTCCACCTCTTTGTAACCCCATGAGCTGTAGCCCACCAGGCTCCTCTGTCAATGGAATTCTTCAGGCAAGAATACTGGAGTGGGTTGCCATTTCCTTCTCCAGAGGATCTTCTTGACCCAGGAATCTAACTCAGGTCTCGCACATTGCAGTCAGATTCTTTACCCTTTACCATCTGAATCACCAAGGAAGCCCAACTTAGTATTATTCAGCATTCTAATATTAATATGGAAATGTAGATACACTTGAAGTTAACATTGGATGTCTACTAATACTTTCCTTCATCTAGTACTGTTCATTCTTCAACTTACAGGGCAATACTTTTTACATTGTAAATCTTAATTCTAGTTGCCTCTTTTTCACTTTATGGACTTGACATATAGTTGACTCTTGAAGAACTTGGGGTTAGGGTGTGGATGCAGTAGAAACTCCAAGTATAACTTTATAGCTGGACCCTTATATGCAGTTACACATTCTGGAATTCAACAAACCTTGGATCATTTAGTACTGCAGTACATATTTATTGAAAATAATCTGTGCATAAGTGGTTCAGTTCAAATCCATGCTGTTCAAAGGTCAACTGTAGTGATATAATCTTCAAAACTGAACAAGTTATGCTAACTTTCCACAGTGAAGACTACCAAAATGAGTAACACAAAACCAAATAATTTCTGAGCCTACTACGTCTTTTAAATTATTCATCTTTTAGGCAGACGGTAAATGGCAACCTATCAGCAGTATTCCAATTGTATTCTAGTCTTTTAAATATCTCTTGATGCTTGAAAAAAATCATCTAGTGCCTTCCGCAAAGTGAAAAAAAAATAACCAACTCAAAATATTTGAATGCTTGCTGCTGAACATGCTAAATGAGCTAAATAATGGGAAACACATTTACAATATATTTTAATGGTAAGTCTATCCAATTTGTGATTTAAGAGGTCAAACTATTGGTTATTTTTGCATTCTTAGTAATTTAAGGAGAAGCAGACTGGGAAATATGCACTCACAGGCCTTATAAAACTGCCGCAGTTATTTTGACTAATAGACATTTATGGCCAATGTTCTGCTGGTAGAAAAACACTCTTGCAAGGTTATAAACTAGTAGGAGAGCTCACAGAACCTTGAAGCATTCATAGCCACAGCTGTGCAGAAAAGCAATCATTTGTGCCAGTGAGTTTACGCAACATGGACAACCTACTAACAAATCAAGGCTGAATTGTGTGTGCGCGCATGTGTGTGTGTTGGTTACTTAGGTAACCTTGGTCACCTAAGTCAATAGAAGAGATTCAATCAGTAGTTTTCTGTCTCCTGAATACTCCCTTTATTCTACCTTGCTCTTGATTAACAAAACTCCCTTTTCTCCCACTTGTATCCTGTGTTCCAATAGGGGGAAAGCCTATGATTAAAAAATGCAAAAAAACACTCTTATTTTTGCTATACTAAGTGATTTTTTTTTTCAAATACTGTGAGTCAATAGAAGAAATTTGTGTTTTGGTAACATTCCCAGAGAAAATTACATGCTAGAAATTATAACTGAAAATAAACAGATTCTTAGGTACAGACACATTCATGTTTGCCCAAAGGCTTTCATTTGAAGAGTGAGAGACAAGAAGCAGAATAACAACTTTTCAACAACTGACTAAAGTTCATCATTTTCACCCATATTCATATTCTTAGTTTTTGTGGGAGGAAAAGTGATTTGTTAAGACCGTTATGAACATTTTCAACTTATGCAAATTAATTGTTTCCATTTCTTTATTTATTAGGGATTTTTTGTATATAATATACTACACTATTTTAAAATAGTTGCTCCAATATTTTTTACATCATATACTCAGTAAAATAATTTTAATGCCTGCCTACACTTCTGATATAAGAATAACTATGAAGAATGTTTGACAAAGAAATTAACTGCAATCCTCTCTCTCTCTCCCAGGATTCACAAATTTTATTTTAATAAACAAAATTCTCTAGGCAACTGTGAAACTATGCTCTTGATATAAAAATCTCTGTTCATAATTTATTGGAGAATATAAGGAACCAAATATTTTAAAAAGAAGTAGAATGAGGAAAATTGAAGATGAAAGACATTGTATAAATTTTGAAATATGCACATACCATACAAAATTTTTATAGACAGTTAAACTCTGCATGATATTTTATCATCAAGAAAAATAGTAGTTAAAATGTGATGATTAGTTATTACATGCCCAGCTTTACAAGTATTCACACTTTATCTTTACAATAATTCTGTGTATAGGTAGCATTATTACTGTCTGTTGTAGTAGAGGTGGAAACTGATGCACTAAGCAGTTAAAATAGGATTTGTAAGATCAGTAAGGGGACACAGCTGAGTGGTGTATCTCCAAATCCCTCCCTCCTTCCGGACACTGCCTATAGAGATATACTTTCATCAATATTCTTAGACTCAGGACTTCCCTGGTGGTCCAGTGGCTAAGACTCCACTCTTAAAGCAGGGATCCCAGGGTTCAGTCCCCAGGCCAGGGCCCAGGTCTCACATGTCACAATCAAAGATCCCACATGTGACAACGAAGATTGAAGAGCACACATGCTGCAAATAAGACCCAGAATAGCCAAATAAATATGTAAATGAATAGTTTAAGGACTTGACTCCTTAGACTCAAGTTTCAACATGCACTGATATTTTGAATTTTTTAAGCATAAAAACACATTGTTAATGAATATAAAGAATTTCCTGTCAGCACATTTTAACCAAGATGTTTGTAACTAAACTTTTCTATACTCAAATACATTTCATAGCTATATCTTATACTCTAAATTTTGGCTTTCTCCACCTCATCCACTAACACTGTAATTTAATGGAAGAACATATTTTTTCAATAAGTCAGAGCTTTGGGTACATACCCAGAGTTGTTTGCACTATTTTCTCCTTTCTTTTGTTTTTAAGGGAGTCTGTTAATAAGATAAATGCCCATGTGATAGCCTCAAAGGCCTGGACTCTATAAAATATTATGCATTATCTGGCAATGATCATCTTATATTAACAAGGGATAGAATTGATTTCTTAATGAAAATTCAAATGAGTAATTAAGTATAAATTCACACAAAATAATATTTCAAATAGTGACACTCAATACTGTAATGTAGCATTAATGTTTTAACATTGCTTTATAAAGGCAATTTTATCTTTTATTGTCATACAGCACTTTTGAAAAAATATAACTTTAAATTCTGAATTGTTAAGATGATTAATGATGACACTAACTGTAGCACTTTTGATTAGCCTAAAGGATAGAATGCCAAAGAAGTATTTTCCAAAATAATTTTCATGGTCTTCTAATATATATAAAATTTGGGGGATTTATTTAAGGGGACTGTAGTACTTGAATTCTGGAAATAAAAAATAATAATGATTAAACAATAATAGTGTGCCTCAAGAGTTTTTAGCTGCAAGAAACAGAAACCTATTACATGGAAGGAAAGGGACTATTTGACAAGGAGTCAGGTATATCCTACAAACTATATAAAAAATGGAAGATAAGGCTAAGCAAACAGGATCAATTCAAAAGAGCCTTTGAAACAAAAAGAATCTAGTCAAAAAAGACTAAGGTGTCACCACTATTTAACAAAACCCACCACTGACCACAGACCTAATAGGCACAAATCAAATTTCAGCTTTCATGTGTCTTTCTGACACTCCATTCAAAAGCCAAAGTCATTAAAAAGAGAAAATATCACTAGGATCTGGCTGCCTCTTTGAGAGGGAAAAGAAGAGTTTCTCCTTTGCTGTTCTGAGGGAGAAAGGCCAAGAAAGGGGTGGTGAGGATAGAGCTATGCCTCCTACCACTCACACTTTGGAGAGTTCCACACACAGAAAAGACTGATGTAAGCCTGGTGCTTTATCAGTTCAGTTCAATCAATCAGTTGTGTCAGACTCTTTGTGACCCCATGGACTGCAGCACGCCAGGCCTCCCTGTCCATCACCAACTCCCGGAGTTTACTCAAACTCATGTCCATCCAGTCGGTGATGCCATCCAACCATCTCATCCTCTACTGTCCCCATCTCCTCCCGCCTTCAATCTTTCCCAGCATCCAGGGTTTTTTCAAATGAGTCAGTTCTTTGCATCAAGTGGCCAAAGTATTGGAATTTCAGCTTCAGCATCAGTCCTTCCAATGAATATTCAGGATTGATTTCCTTTAGGATGGACTGGTTGGATCTCCTTGAAGTCCAAGGGACTCTCAAGAGCCTTCTCCAACACCACAGTTCTAAAGCATCAATTCTTCAGCACTCAGCTTTCTTTATAGTCCAACTCTCACATCCATACATGACTACAGGAAACACCATAGCTTTGACTAGATGGACCTTTGGTGGCAAAGTAATGTCTCTGCTTGTTAATATGCTGTCTAGATTGGTCATAGCTTTTCTACCAAAGGAGCAAGTATCTTTTAATTTCAGCCTGCAGTCACCATCTGCAGTGATTTTGGAACCTCCTCCCAAATAAAGTCTGTCACTGTTTCCCCGTCTATTTGCCATGACCCAGATGCCATGATCTTAGTTTTCTTAATGTTGAGTTTTAAGACAACTTTTTCACTCTCCTCTTTCACCTTCATCAAGGGGCTCTTTAGTTCTTCTTCACTTTCTGCCATAAGGGTGGTGTCATCTGCATATCTGAAGTTATTGATATTTCTCCCAGAAATACTGATTTCAGCTTGTGCTTCATCCAGCCCAGCATTTCACATGATGTACTCTGCATAGAAGTTAAATAAGCACTATGACAATATATAGCCTTGACATGCTCCTTTCCCGATTTGGAACCAGTCTGTTGTTCCATATCCAGTTCTAACTGTTGCTTCTTAACCTGCATACAGATTTCACAGGAGGCAGGTCAGGTGGTCTGGTAGTCCCATATCTTGAAGAATTTTCCATAGTTTGTTGTGATCCACACAGTCAAAGGCTTTAGCCTAGTCAATAAAGCAGATGCTTTTCTGGAACTCTCTTGCTTTTTCCATGATCCAGCGGATGTTGGCAACTTGATCTCTGGTTCCTCTGCCTTTTCTAAATCCAGCTGAACATCTGGAAGTTCATGGTTCACATACTGTTTGTTGAAGCCTAGCTTGGAGAATTTTGAGCATTACTTTGCTAGCGTGTGAGATGAGTGCAATTGTGTGGTAGTTTAATTGTGTAATATTTCAATTTCACCAAAATAGGAAACTAAAACCAAAAAGTGCTATAAATATAATTCATCTGGTGGTTACATTTCCATTTTCCCTTCTCTAGCAAACTGGGGATATACTGTCTGACCTCTCTCATTCAGAATTCTGTGGTTTGTGAGTTCAACCTAACATCTAACTGAGAGTTATGAAGGTAGAGTTGCTGGACCAAATATAACTAATCAAACCTAGGCCCAGTGATTCTTTTAAGAATGAGCATGACTAAATGGACATGAGTTTGAGCAAACTCTGGGAGATAGTGAAGGACAGGGAAGCCTGGTGTGCTGCAGTCCATAGGGTCACAAAGAGTCGGACATGACTTAGCGACTGAGAATCAACAAGGAGATCATCAAAGAAAACAGCACATCTGTCATCCTGACACTTCTTTCCCAGAGTTCCTGTGTTGGAACCCTTCTTTCTTGAATTCCAAATCTTTTCTTTGTTTCTTGTTTGCACCCTTTGTTCTGCTGAACACATCAGCAAATGACTTCCTTAGAAAAGTAAACGGCAGGTGAGTTTTATGACTCTGAAAATATATTTATTTTCTGAAAATAATTTGTTCTACTTATCACTCTATTGCTGCTGCTGTTAAGTCGCTTCAGTCGTGTCTGACTCTGTGCGACCCCATAGATGGCAGCCCACCAGGCTCCCCCGTCCCTGGGATTCTCCAGGCAAGAACATTGAAGTGGGTTGCCATTTCCTTCTCCAATGCGTGAAAGTGAAAAGTGAAAGTGAAGTCGCTCAGTTGTGTCCGACTCCTAGTGACCCCATGGACTGCAGCCCACTAGGCTCCTCCATCCATGGGATTATCCGGGCAAGTGTACTGGAGGGGGTGCCATTGTCTTCTCCACACTCTATTGCTAATAGCTGCTTATTCAATTTTTGGCTTAAAATGTTTCCTTAGAATTTTTAAGAAGTTGAAAACTTGTTACAAAGCAGTTATCTTTCTGAAAGGAATTAATTTGTATATTATCAGACTTTTTCCTTGAATCTTTCACCCATGGCCCAAATTTATTTTCATGCTATTGTTTTTATTTTGGCATAAAATACTTGTATCTCTCTACTCTGAGAAATGTCCATGTATTATCTCTTAATCCTTTCTCTGTTTTCCTTAAACTCCTATTACAAAATGAATCTATTGAATTTATCCTCTAAGTTTCTTGTATTTCCTCTCCTGTTTATAAAAATATTTTCATCTTTTATATTATTTTCTAGGGATATCCTTAAATTTATATTCCAAAATGTATACTAAATTTCTCATTTGGTAATATTTTAACCTCTACGTGTTCATTTTTTTTGTATGATTGTTCCCTTTTAAATTCATTTTGCAGATGAAACATCTTGTCTCACTCCTTTGATAATATTACATGTACAGCATGGTTTATTTGAATGTGCATGTTCTAACCATTAACTTTGTCTTTTTGTTTGTTGTTTTTCTCACTTTGTTTTTCTCTTTCTTGTAGAACTCTTTCCTCAAATATGAGTATTTCTTCACATTTAAGAACAAGACATTAACAAGTTGGTCAGAAGCTTGGTATGAGAAGCTAGGGCCTGTCAACTTTTGGGATTTAGGGTAATCAGGTCACAAGCTGACTATTTTCTTATGGGAGTCTTGTATTTTAGCTTTAGTGATTTTTCTATGTGGTTATTTAATTTCTCTTAGAGAGAACAGACTCCTGGTGGCATAAACCAGGCAGAAAGAATTATAGGAGGAACCTGGGAAAATGATTCAAAACCTACCATTTAATCAGCAATCTTTCACACAAATTCTATTTTAATTCCCATTTCTCAAAAGCACCCTCCACTTTGCCTTTTGACACCCAAGTCTACAGGCTCTTTTTTCATATTTTGGCAACTCTGAGCATCTCAGTAGCCCATGCTGGGTAAGAAATTTGCAAATTAAAGATCAAAAAAACATATACTTGATGTATTTTATATAATTTCAGGCTTAAATTAAGGAGTTTGCTATATCTTCTTATAAAGAAAGGAAATTCTTGTTCTCAGTACAATTATATCATCGAATTATTTTCAAATTTTATTTCTTACATGTCTTCTGGCTTACTTCAGGTCTCAAGGCAATAATTCAGATCATGCCCTTCCTTATAGATATTATTATCCAAGGAAATTTTTGTTTTGTTAAAGTATTACTCTAGAAAGTATTGTGCTATAATTTTTTTAATCTCTAAGAGTAATTTTCCCTCATAGTATTATCAGAGATTCCTATTTTTATTGGCTAGGTCAGAAGGGAGACTATTTACCTTATTATCTCCTAATTCCAGACAGAGATTAAAGTCAGTTCTCATATTTAACTCTCTGCACACTGTTTTGGTATACAGAATATGTTTAGTCTACCAATGGATAATTTATGAAACCATGATGAGCAGAATAATGATTTCCCAAAGATTTCTATGCCCCAATTCCCACAACCTATGAATATGTTGGGCCACATGGGAAAGGGGAATTATGGCTGCAAATGAAATTAAGGTTGCTAATCAGATGACCTGCTGGGGATATTAATCTGAAATATCAGTGGGCTGAATATAACCTCATGAGTCTTCATAAATGGAAGAGAAAAGCAGAAGACAGAAGCTAGAGAGATATCCATGTGAGAAGGACTCATCCTGGTGTTACTGGCTTTGAAGATGGAGGAAGGAGGGAATAAGCCAATAAAAATGGACAGCCTCATACCTATGGCTGATTCATGTTGAGGTTTGACAGAAAACAAAACGCTGTAAAGCAATTATCCTTCAATAAAATAATAAATTTTTAAAAATGGACAGCCTCTAGAAACTAGAGAATAAAAGAAACAGTTTCTCTCGTAGAGCTCTAGATAGGGATCACCCTACCAAGACGTTGATCTTAGCCCAGCAAGATCTGTTTTGGATTTCTGACCTCTAGAAGCATGAAATAATGAATTTTTGTTGTTGTAAGTTAAACTTTAATCTCTAAGAGAATTTGTTTACAAGAACTAAGAAAAACTAATACAGGTTTTGGTACCTGGAAATGGGGTGCTTCTATATAAAATACCTTAAAAGGTGGGGATGGCTTTGGAGTCGGCTGGAAGAATTTTGGACTTCCGTGGTGGCTCAGACAGTAAGGAGTCTGCCTGCAATGTGGGAGACCAGGGTTCTATCCCTGGGTCAGGAAGATCCCCTGGAGAAAGAAATGGCAACCCATTCCAGTAGTCTTGCCTGGAAAAATCCCATGGACAGAGGACACGGCAGGCTATAGTCCACAGGGTCACAAAGAGTTGGACACGACTGAGCAACTTAACTTTCTTTCACTTTCAGAAGAATTTTGAGGTGCATAACAGAAAAAAAAAAACCCTTAAGATTCCCTTGAACAGAATCTTAATATTAATAGATACATGGATGTTAAAAACTCTGCAAGTGAGGGATCATCTAAAAGAAAGAAGCATGGTAAAGAAAACATTTATTACCTGAAAGAATATGTAATTCATCACAAACACACTGTTGGTAGAAATACGGATGTAAAAGATAATTCTAGCTAGGAAGGAGTCAGGAGTAAATGAAGAACATATTATTGGAAACTGGAGGAAACCCTTGTTACCCAGCATAGAAAGCTTTGCAAAATTCTACAGTTATGTGACAAGTAGAATTTTAAATGATGAAATTATACTTTCAAATGAGAAGCTTACCTAGTAAAAGGTAGATATGGCCCATATCCTCTTGCTGCTTATAGTAAAATACAAAAGGGATAAAGGAACTCAGATTTGATGATTTAGAAAATAGTTGGCCTGTTCAGATCATAAAGATTAAAATGAAGATTCCCACCATCAGAAAAGTGATTTCCAGAATATAAACTAAGAGTTGGCTAAGCACTCTTTTGCTGAAATGGCAACCCATTCCAGTATTCTTGCCTGGAAAATCCCACGGACAGAGAGGCCTGGCAGGCTACGGTGCATAGGGTTGGAAAGAGTCAGAAACAACTGAAGTGACTTAGCATGCACACAAAGAATGATCAGGAAGATCAAAAGGTCAATATATTTAGTCACACAACAGACTCTGAAATAATTAAGCATATGATTCAGATATTACCTCAATTATCTCAACAGGAGATAGAGACAGATATGAGATTTCCTAGAAAAGACATCAAAGATAATCTTGAAAGATTGCCTCTTGTCTAACAGAGTGAATCTTCAAGATTTATCATGGATTTATCATGATCCACCAGTTTCATGTATCAACAAAACTCTACCAGCTTGAACTAATAGACACTGATAAAGTACAGAATGGAAGAAGGCAGTCAGACCACCAAATTCTATGAGTTCTAACTACTAGTGATACAAATCCTAGTAAATACAGTGATAAAACTCAATGGTAACATGCACTGCATTTCATGAATAAGTAAACATGACTCAAAGGGTCATCTGAGCTTAGAACCACAGGTAACCAGTCCCTGAAATTAAACTCCTGGCTGGATTCTCAAATTACTTGAGACAGGTAATTTATTTTCTCCTACCAGTTTTTCCCTTTCTGAATCAGAAAGTCTATGACTAGTACCATATGCATGTCCCAGTATTGCTTTGGGGAACAATACTTATTTCTTGAGTTTCACAAGTTTAAGGATGGAGAGAACTGTGACCCAGGATGAAATTATATCCAGAGGATCTCTCACGTCAATTGAGATGATGAGACTGAATTTTAGAATTAATGAGACCAGATGCCAATCAAGACTTAGATGCATTTTTGGACTTGACTTAACCAGAGATCAAATTGCCAACATCTGCTGGATCATCAAAAAAGCAAAAGCGTTCCAGAAAAACATCTATTTCTGCTTTAGTGACTATGCCAAAGCCTCTGACTGTGTGGATCACAATAAACTGTGGAAAATTCTGAAAGAGCTGGGAATACCAGACCACCTGACCTGCCTCTTGAGAAACCTGTATGCAGGTCAGGAAGCAACAGTAGGACTGGACATGGAACAACAGACTGGTTCCAAAGAGGAAAAGGAGTATGTCAAGGTTGTATATTGTCACCCTGCTTATTTAACGTCTATGCAGAGTACATCATGAGAAATCCTGGGCTGGAGAAAGCACAAGCTGGAATCAAGACTGCTGGGAGAAATATCAATGACCTCAGAGATGCAGATGACACCACTCTTATGGCAGAAAGTGAAGAATAACTAAAGGGGATCTTGATGAAAGTGAAAGAGGAGAGTGAAACAGTTGGCTTAAAGCTCAACATTCAGAAAATGAAGATCATGGCATCTGGTCCCATCACTTCATGGCAAATAGATGAGGAAACAGTGGAAACTATGGCTGACTTTATTTTTCTGGGTTCCAAAATCACTGCAGATGGTGATTGCAGCCATGAAATTAAAAGATGCTTACTCCTTGGAAGGAAAGTTATGACTAACCTAGACAGCATATTAAAAAGCAGAGACTTTACTTTGCCAACAAAGGTCCATCTAGTCAAGGCTATGGTTTTTCCAGTAGTCATGTATGGATGTGAGAGATGGACTATAAAGAAAGCTGAACACCAAAGAATTGATGCTTTTGAACTGTGGTGTTGGAGAAGACTCTTGAGAGTCCCTTGGACTGCAAGGAGATCCACCCAGTCCATCCTAAAGGAGATCAGTCCTGGGTGTTCATTGGAAGGACTGATGTTGAAGCTGAAACTCCAATACATTGGCCACCTGATGTGAAGAGCTGACTCACTGGAAAAAACCCTGATGCTGGGAAAGATTGAGGGCAGGAGGAGAAGGGGATGGCAGAGGATGAGATGGCTGGACGGCATCACCGACTCAATGGACATGGGTTTGGGTGAACTCTGGGAGTTGGTGATGGACAGGGAGGCCTGGTTTGCTGCAATTCATGGGGTCACAAAGAGTTGGACACGACTGAGCGACTGAACTGAAACTGAACTGATAATCTAATTAGTTGACATTTTGGGGAAATATAGGGTGCGGTAAATCCCTGTTGGCTCATAAGTAAAAGAATATGCCTGCAATGCAGGAGATGCAGGTTGAATCTCTGGGTTGGGATGATCCCCTGGAAAAGGAAATAGCAAACTGCTTGAGTATTCTTGCCTGGGAAATTGCATAGAAAGAGGAGCCTGGTTGGGCTACAGACCATGAGGTCCCAAACCACCACCATATGTATTTTATATGTGAATATCTGAGGAAGAGGGACACACTGTGGTAGTATAAAGCCACTCCAAAAATGCACCTGTCCTAACCCTTGGAAACTAAGAATACGTTAGTTTACATGACAAAGGGGGTTTATGGTTTCAAGTGAAATTAAGATGACCCCTGGATTTGAGATGAAGCTGTTAACATACATAATATGGGTGGACCCTCGAGAAAGAAGAAAGCAGAAGAGAAAAAATCAGGCAAGGAGCACAGCATGAGGACTCAGCCTAGTGGAACTAGCTTTTAAGATGGAGAAGAGGGAAATGAGCCAAAGAAAGTGGTTAGCTTTAGGTGGTGGAAAAGTCAAGGAAACAGATCCTCTTTGAAAGTATCCACAGTGGAATCTCCCTGCTAGGCAATAGTTGGTTATGAACTATAGAACTTTTAGACAATATGTTTTTGTTGTTTTGAGCCACTAAATCTGGGGTAACTTGTCATAGCAACAATAGAAAAATGACACAAAAGCATATATATATATATATGTTTTCAGTAAGAAAAATATATTAGAAATAATGACATCTGCCAAAAAATTACATTTATTGATCCCACAGAGCTTTCTGGCAAATTCTTTTGGCATATTAACATTTTAATGTTAATGTTCATGGTACATTGATAATATTAGTATAAGTATTTCTTATTTCTACTTTGTAACTTTCTTTCAAAATTACAACTGGAACATTTTGAGTTTACCACAATTATTTAGATTCTACTTTATTAATCTAATTTTTATTGACTATCAGTTTATCATTCTTTTTCTTCAAGAGATGGGAATACCAGACCACCTGGCCTGCCTGCTGAGAAATCTGTATGCAGGTCAGGAAGCAACAGTTAGAACTGGACATGGAACAACAAAATAGTTCCAAATAGGGAAAGGAGTAAGTCAAGGCTGTATATTGTCACCCTGCTTATTTAACTTCTATGCAGAGCACATCATAGGCTGGAATCAAGATTGTCAGGAGAAGCATCAATAACTTCAGATATGCACCCTTATGGCAGAAAGCAAACAACTAAAGAGCCCCATGATGATAGTGAAAGAGAGTGAAAAAGTTGGCTTAAAATTCATCATTGAAAAAATGTAGATCATGGCATCTGGTCCCATCACTTCATGGTAAATAGATGGGGAGACAATGGAAACAGTGACAGACTTTATTTGGGGGGGGGCTCCAAAACCGCTGCAGATGGCAAGTGTAGCCACTCAATTAAAAGATGTTTGCTCCTTGGAAGAAAAGCTATGACCAACCTAGACAGTATATTAAAAAGCAGAGACATTACTTTGTTGATAAACTCTATCTAGTCAAAGCTATTATTTTTCCAGTAGTCATGTATGGATGTGAGATTTGGACTATAAAGAAAGCTGGCCATCAAAGAATTGATGCTTTTGAACTGCAGTGTTGGATAGGACTCTTGAGAGTCCCTTGGACAGCAAGGAGATCCAACCAGTCCATCCTAAAGGAAATCAGTCCTGATATTCATTGGAAGGACTGATGCTGAAGCTAAAATTCCAATACTTTGGCCACCTAATGTGAAGAACTGACTCCTTAGAAAAGACCCTGATGCTCAGAAAGATTGAAGGCTGGAGGAGAAGGGGACGACAGAGGATGAGATGATTGGATGATATCCCCAGCTCGGTGGACATGAGTTTGAGTGATCTCAGGGAGCTGGTGATGGACAGGGGGGCCTGGCATGCTGTAGTCCATGGAGTCACAAAGAGCTGGACAGGACCAAGTGAGTGACCTGAAAAGAACTGATCATAATCTACAGTGAAATACAATCTGAAAAAATACATAACTAAATCACTTAGCTGTAAACCTGAAATCAACACAATACTATAAACTGACTATACTTTAATTAAAAAAATGTTAATGGGCTGTGCATAATAATTTCCTTTCCAAAGTATGATATGAAAAGGATGGGGGAATGATAACTTCTCAGAGAAACCTGACAAACACTAAGTCAGGTGACCAAGATTAACATCACTGGTGATGTCATGGCACTGCACTCCAGTACTCTGGCCTGGAAAATCCCATGGATGGAGGAGCCTGGTGGGCTGAAGTCCATGGGGTCGTGAAGAGTTGGACACGACTGAGCGACTTCACTTTCACTTTTCACTTTCATGAAGGAAATGGCAACCCACTCCAGTGTTCTTGCCTGGAGAATCCCAGGGACGGGGGAGCCTGGTGGGCTGCCGTCTATGGGGTCGCACAGAGTCGGACATGACTGAAGCGACTTAGCAGCAGCAGCAGCAGTGATGTCATGTTGATGCATGTACCCAAGTTTAATGTGGTGAGAATGTCACTTCACCTCTAGTTTTCTGCTCCTGAACCCATAAAATCAGTCTCACTAACCTTGAGAAAAAATTCAGACAAACCCTAATTGTAAGATACTGGACCAGAACTCTGAAAAATTAGCATGTTCACCAAAAAAGAAAGAGGAAAATTTATGAAACTCTCACAGAGCAGAGGAGACTAAGGATAATGACGACTACATGTCATGTAGCATATAGATGAACTCCTGTAAGAGAAAAAAGACATTAGGGAAAAGCTCATGAAATTTTAAGAAAGCATGAGGTTTAATTAATTCTAATGTATCGATGTTGGTTATGGGCTTCCCAGGTGGCACAGCAGTAAATAAACCGTCTGCCAATGGAGAAGACAAAGAGACATGGATTCAATCCCTAGGTCAGCAAGATCCCCTGAAGTAGGAAATGGCAACCTGCTCCAGTATTCTTGCCTAGAGAATTCCATGGACACAGGAGCCTGGTGGGCTACCATGGGGTCTCAAAGAGTCAGACATGAACACACACACCCCCCAGTGTTGGTTACTTAATAGTCTCATATATACCATCATAATACAAAATGTTAACAAAGGGAGAAAATGGGGGTGGAGTGTAAAAAAATGGCACAATACTATTTTCTGCAACTTTTCTATACATCTATAACTATTCTTCAAACAGTTTTATTTACTCATATAATTTATTTTAAAAGTAATTTGAAAAATATAAAGCTTAAAATTTAGCTTACAGTGTCTTACTAACTGTGGAAGACACTGTAGCTTAGTTCAATCAGCATACACTTTGTATGAATTTCTCTTACATTCTCTACTAGCTGTTGACCTAGACTCTGTAGTACTCACAGGTGGCCATATGTTAACATTCACCGTACAATGAGATCTACAACTGTTCGGATGGTATCCTTTATCTTTTTTCCTGCCTGGAATTTGGAAATGATGACTAGTGCTACAACAGGCATTTGCTGACCAGGAGAAAAATGTCCTAATGTCATTAAGCCCTCTTACCAATTAAAACTTAGTTTATAATGAATAAGGCTTCCCTGGTGGCTCAGATGGTAAAGAATCTGCTTGCGATGCGGGAGACCCAGGTTTGATCCCTGGGCAGGGAAGATCCCCTGGAGAAGTAAATGGCAACCCACTCCAGTATTCCTGCCTGGAGAATTCCATGGACAGAAGAGTCTGGCAGGCTACAATTCACGGGGTCCCAAGCGACTAACACTATAACGAAGAAAATAATAGCAGCATATTTAAGCCACTGTTGTGAGGTCATCAGTTGCTTGCAGTAATGAATTCCTGAATCACTTCCATTGTTACTATCTCTTAGTTATTTCTATTACCTTTAATACTTTAGCCATGTTACCTTTCTATTTGTCCATATTCAAACTACTAAAGCCACGGTAAATACTATTTTCTCTAATCAAAGGCCTAGTTGTAAATATCCTGAAAGCAGTAGGTAGTTGACAAATGTGAGAAGATAAATATTATGGACGCTTTAGCATGTTATTCACTATAAACAGATAATAGATGTATTTTATTGTGTGCTAACACTCAGCTAAGATTCTAGATTCTACTTAGACTATCAAGTTAACTTTGTTCAGCAGGATAGGGGGCCCAAACACAAAACGGTGTAATTCTCCTAAATAAATATTAGTTTTTTTATGTATACTATGTTTTAATTAATTTCAGCTGTATTATGTCTAAAACTGTCATAATAAGAAATAGATCATAGTCATGGATATTTTTAACTACATCAACTTCTTACCAATCATGATCCATTATGGTCTAGCTCCCCAAATCTTAATCAAGAATTTTAAAAGTGTATAATAACTGATGTTTACAAATTTTGTGATAACTTTAAAATGTTTTATGATTCTACAGCAGCAAACCCAATTTGTAAATACTGTATTATGGTTAAATAAATACAACAAAGTGTAAGACTTTCATTCAAAATAAAGTACTATCTATTTGATAATGTTGTATCTATGGGAACATTTGTATATTTTTATAGCCTACATAAAACTGTTTAATAGTAACAGTATATTGCTAAATATTAAATTATTATATTCATTTTAAAAGGTTGAAAAATAAAGACATTTCATTTAAAGAAAACAGATAAGATTTTTATGTGCATTTCTTGTGAATTGTGTATGCATGTACACATTCAAAGCTGAATGTGTCCATTTTCTTGATAGCCAAAGGTGACTTAGTAAACATTTTCATATAAAACCCCGCATTCTATTTTTTAAAAATTTTCTCCTTTTCCCCCTTTTCCAGATTTATTTTCCTTCTTCTAGTTTGAAAGTAGAAGTGAAAGAGTTAATCATCCAGTCGTGTCCAGCTCTTTGCAACCCCATGCAATGAATTATGAAGAACTGATTTATAATCTTTGAAATAAAATCATTAAACTATTTTATCTCTGAAAATCTATGAGTGAATTGTCTTCCTGGCACAAGGGGACTAAAATCAAACACTAAAAAGGGAACAAATAATTCTAAAATTACTAAGTGCAATAATTATTTCATTGTAACATAATAGAGTTTCAGATATTTGACAACTTCTTGGGGGAATTCTAGTAGCTAATAACTAACTGCAGAACTGTAAACACATAGCACTTAGGCAATTTCTCTGATGCCCTTTGCTTGTTAAACCAAAACGGAACTTAATATTTTGAAGGAACTAGACTTTAATCTCAACCCTCTAACTCAACACAAAGATATTTTAATAGCCACAAAAAAGCACATGTTTAGGCAGGGGGTATGTTTTGGGTTTTTTTAAATTTCTATTTATTTTTATTGACTTCAGCGTGGCATCATAGGACATGCTTTTGAAATTTCTCAATGAAAAATAAGATTTGAAAGTCAAAACAATAAAGCATCTAGAAGAACATCTTCATAGGATTTTGGAGTTGTTAAAAAAATTAATAGGACATAAAAATGGAATAACCATAAAAAATTTTCATAAATAAGAGTATATTAAATTGAACCATTTTTATTTGCTTAAAAATACCATTGAGAGAGAAAACCAGCCACCCACAGATGGGGAGAATTTTATCTTCAATGTATATTACCAGCTAACATCTTGTATCAAAAATAGAAATACAGTCAAACAACTCAATAGAAAAGGAAACTAATCTTAAAAGGGCTTTTTACCAAAATAAACACTAGAGAATGAATTTTAAACATCTGAAAAGAAGCTCAGCTTCATTATCTGAGAAATGCTTGTTAACTACTATGAAGTACAATCACACACACACCAGTGGTTAAAATTAGAAACAGATAAAATACTAACTTTTGATGTAGATATGGAACTACAGAATCTTATATACTTCTTGTGAGTGTAAATCAATACAATCACTTTGAAAAATATTCTAGCATTATCCACTAAAATTTAGCCACAATTTACTCTATGACCAAATTCTACTCCTAAGTAGTAATATTGACTATGCCGAAGCCTTTGACTGTGTGGATCACAATAAACTGTGGAAAATTCTTAAGGAGATGGGAATACCAGACCACCTGACCTGCCTTTTGAGAAACCTGTATGCAGGTCAGGAAGCAACAGTTAGAACTGGACATGGAACAACAGACTGGTTCCAAAAGGGAAAAGGAGTATGTCAAGGTTGTATATTGTCACCCTGCTTATTTAACGTCTATGCAGAGTACATCATGAGAAATCCTGGGCTAGAGAAAGCACAAGCTGGAATCAAGACTGCTGGGAGAAATATCAATAACCTCAGATATGCAGATGACACCACCCTTATGGCAGAAAGTGAAGACGAACTGAAAAGCCTCTTGATGAAAGTGAAAGAGGAGAGTGAAAAAGTTGGCTTAAAGCTCAACATTCAGAAAACGAAGATCATGGCATCCAGTCCCATCACTTCATGGGAAATAGATGGGGAAACAATGGAAACAGTGGCTGACTTTATTTTCTGGGGCCCCAAAATCACTGCAGATGGTGATCGCAGCCATGAAATTAAAAGACGCTTACTCCTTGGAAGGAAAGTTATGACCAACCTAGACAGCATATTAAAAAGCAGAGATATTACTTTGCCAATAAAAGTCTGTCTAGTCAAGGCTATGTTTTTTCCAGTAGTCATGTATGCATGTGAGAGTTGGACTATAAAGAAAGCTGAGCGTCAAAGAATTGATGTTTTTGAACTGTGGTGTTGGAGAAGACTCTAGCGAGTCCCTTGAACTGCAAGGAGATCCAACCAGTCCATCCTAAAGGAGATCGGTCCTGGGTGTTCATTGGAAAGACTGATGTTGAAGCTGAAACTCCAATACTTTGACCACCTGATACGAAGAGCTGATTCATTTGAAAAGACCCTGATAATGGGAAAGATCGAAGGCAGGAGGAGAAGGGGATGACAGAGAATGAGATAGCTGGATGGCATCACCGACTCAATGGACATGGGTCTGGGTAGGTTCCGGCAGTTGGTGATGGACAGGGAGGCCTGGTGTGCTGCGGTTCATGGGGTCATAAAGAGCCAGACATGACTGAGTGACTGAACTGAAGTAGTAATATGGATAGCCTTTGATAGCAAGTATTTTTACCAATAATTTTACATTTTGAAATGATTTTTATGCTAGACCTTGTGTATACTGACCTACCTAATGACAAAAAAGCATAATTGTATATTTTTATTGTGTATCCAAAAATAAAGCCTACACTAAAATGTTAAAACAATAACTGAACCTTAACATCACAACAATACAAAACAACAGAAAGGCATGTATATACTCATCCAAATATACAAAATGTTCATAGTAGCAGTATTTATAATAGCCTATAGCTAAAAAGAACATAAATGTCCATCAAGAGCAGAATATCTATGAAAATGAATAAATTAATATCACACATAAAGGCTACATGCATTAATATAAATAAATCTCATTAGTGAATGAAGCTAGATTCAAAAGAAGATATAATGTATGCCAGATTCAGTTTTATTAAGCTCCAAGTCAGGTAAAATGAATCATAGCTAACTTCAGGATGAAGGATGGAAGTAGTTACAGGCATAACTACCTCCTGGTAGCTTCCCTGGTAGCTCAGTTGGTCAAGAATCTGTATGCAAAGCAGGAGAAGCAGGCTTGATCCCTTGGTAGGGAATATCTCCTGGAGAAGGGAATGGCTACCCACTCCAGTTTTCTTGCCTAAAGAACCCCATGGACAGAGGAGCCTGGCAGGCTACAGTTCTTGGGTAGCAAAGAGTCAGACATAATACACACGTAACTATTTAACTATACTTTTCTGTATGTCATATTTCAATAAATCAATTAAAAATAAAGTTACAATGCCTTAATTAGTTTTTCTTGAAGGGGGCTTCCTACTGTCTGATCATTTCAGTTCAGTTAAGTCCCTCAGTAGTGTCCAACTCTTTGCAACCCCATGGACTGCAGCACGTCAGGCCTCTCTGTCCATCAGCAACTCCAAGAGTTTACCCAAACTTATGTCCATTGAGTCAGTGATGCCATCCAACCATCTCATCCTCTGTCGTCCCCTCTCCTCCTGCCTTCGATCTTTCCCATTATACTGTCTCATAATGCTCTATTTTTTATTTAAATTTAAGTGGTAATTCTGTCTTCTTTCACTTTTTGATAATTCTATACTTATAAAACTGTACTTTTCTGTGTCATATTTCAATAAAAAATCAACTTAAAAAAAGTTGTATCTCTTTCAATTCAGGTTTCCTTCGTGTGTAAGCCCAGCAGTGGGATTGCTGGGTCATAAGGCAGTTCTATTTGCAATTTTTTAAGGAATCTCCACACTGTTCTCCATAGTGGCTGTACTAGTTTGCATTCCCACCAACAGTGTAGGAAGGTTCCCTTCTCTCCACACCCTCTCCAGCATTTATTGCTTGCAGATTTTTGGATCGCAGACATTCTGACTGGTGTGAAGTGGTACCTCATTGTGGTTTTGATTTGCATTTCTCTAATAATGAGTGATGTTGAGCATCTTTTCATGTGTTTGTTAGCTATCCGTATGTCTTCTTTGGAGAAATGTCTATTTAGTTCTTTGGCCCATTTTTTGATTGGGTCATTTATTTTTCTGGAATTGAGCTGCAGGAGTTGCTTGTATATTTTTGAGATTTGTTGTTTGTCAGTTGCTTCATTTGCTATTATTTTCTCCCATTCGGAAGGCTGTCTTTTCACTTTGCTTATATTTTCCTTTGTTGTGCAGAAGCTTTTAATTTTAATTAGGTCCCATTTGTTTATTTTTGCTTTTATTTCCAGAATTATAGTGGATCATAGAGGATCCTGCTGTGGTTTATGTTGGAGAGTGTTTTGCCTATGTTCTCCTCTAGGAGTTTTATAGTTTCTGGTCTTACATTTAGATCTTTAATCCATTTTGAGTTTATCTTTGTGTGCGGTGTTAGAAAGTGATCTAGTTTCATTCTTTTACAAGTGGTTGACCAGTTTTCCCACCACCACTTGTTAAAGAGATTGTCTTTACTCCATTGTATATTCTTGCCTCCTTTGTCAAAGATAAGGTGTCCATATGTGTGTGGATTTATCTCTGGGCTTTCTATTTTGTTCCATTGATCTATATTTCTGTCTTTGTGCCAATACCATACTGTCTTGATGACTGTGGCTTTGTAGTAGAGCCTGAAGTCAGGCAAGTTGATTCCTCCAGTTCCATTCTTCTTTCTCAAGATTGCTTTGGCTATTTGTGTTTTTTTTTTTTTTTTGTATTTCCATACAAATCTTGAAATTATTTGTTCTAGTTCTGTGAAAAATATCGCTGGAAGCTTGATAGGGATTGCATTAAATTTGTAAATTGCTTTGGGTAATATACTCATTTTCACTATATTGATTCTTCCGATCCATGAGCATGGTATATTTCTCCATCTATTAGTGTCCTCTTTGATTTCTTTCATCAGTGTTTTATAGTTTTCTTTATATAGGTCTTCAGTTTCTTTAGGTAGATATATTCCTAAGTATTTTATTCTTTTTGTTGCAATGGTGAATGGAATTGTTTCCTTAATTTCTCTTTCTACTTTCTCATTATTAGTGTATAGGAATGCAAGGGATTTCTGTGTGTTGATTTTATATCCTGCAACTTTACTATATTCATTAATTAGCTCTAGTAATTTTCTGGTAGAGTCTTTAGGGTTTTCTATGTAGAGGATCATGTCATCTGCAAACAGTGAGAGTTTTACTTCTTCTTTTCCAATTTGGATTCCTTTTATTTCTTTTTCTGCTCTGATTGCTGTGGCTAAAACTTCCAGAACTATGTTAAATAGTAGTGGTGAAAGTGGGCACCCTTGTCTTGTTCCTGACTTTAGGAGAAATGCTTTCAATTTTTCACCATTGAGGATAATGTTTGCTGTGGGTTTGTCATATATAACCCCAATGTTCATCGCAGCACTGTTTATAATAGCCAGGACATGGAAACAACCTAGATGTCCATCAGCAGATGAATGGATAAGAAACCTGTGGTACATATACACAATGGAGTATTACTCAGCCGTTAAAAAGAATACATTTGAATCAGTTCTGATGAGATGGATGAAACTGGAGCCAATTATACAGAGTGAAGTAAGACAGAAAGAAAAACACCAATACAGTATACTAACACATATATATGGAATTTAGAAAGATGGCAATGATGACCCTGTATGCAGGACAGCAAAAAAGACACAGATGTATATAGCGGACTTTTGGACTCAGAGGGAGAGGGAGAGGGTGAGATGATTTGGGAGAATGGCATTGAAACATGTATAATATCATATAAGAATCAAATTGCCAGTCTATGTCCGATGCAGGATATGGCACGCTTGGGGCTGGTACGCGGGGATGACCCAGAGAGATGTTGTGGGGAGGAGGGTGGGAGGGGGGTTCATGTTTGGGAACACATGTACACCCGTGGTGGATTCATGTCAATGTATGGCAAAACCAATACAGAATTGTAAAGTAAAATAAAAAATAAATTTAAAAAAAAAGCCAAAAAAAAAAAAAAGTTGTAATGTCTTAATTAGTTTTTGCTTCAAAGCACTGACATTTATTTTACCTAATACTTGAGGCAAGTATGCAAGTTATTTGCATGCTTTAAAAATTGAGACTGAGCTATTCTAGTTTACTTATTATCCAGTGCTAAATAAAAATTTTTAAATAATGGCACAGATTTTTATATTTTTTGTGTGTGCATATATGAGAGAAATTTAGTGGATAATGCTAGAACACCACAGTTCAAAAGCATCATTTCTTCAGCGCTCAGCCTTCTTCACAGTCCAACTCTCACATCTATACATGACCACAGGAAAAACCATAGCCTTGACTAGACGGACCTTAGTCGGCAAAGTAATGTCTCTGCTTTTGAATATACTATCTAGGTTGGTCATAACTTTTCTTCCAAGGAGTAAGCATCTTAATTTCATGCCTGCAATCACCATCTGCAGTGATTTTGGAGCCCCCCAAAATAAAGTCTGACACTGTTTCCACTGTTTCCCCATCTATTTCCCATGAAGTGATGGGACCAGATGCCATGATTTTCGTTTTCTGAATGTTGAGCTTTAAGCAAACGTTTTCACTCTCCTCTTTCATTTTCATCAAGTGATGGGGAAAAAATGTCCCTGAAACCTGTCATGAGAACATCTATCCAATTTCCAAAATCAAAAAGTGCAGGTTATTTGTTTATAACTCTTTAAATTTTGCATTCAAAAGACAAGATGTTAAGCTGAATTGCATTTATCAGAGATTATTGAACAACTTTCTCAAGTATAAAGTATCACTTCCTCAGTTTTAATGACATGTATATGGCAAAAAAACTTTTATTATAGGCTTAAATATAATTTCTATCAAGTCATTATTACTTTCATGCCATGTAGATGGCTCACAGATATTTAAAACCCTTAGAATGATTTTTATTTTAGTGTTGAATTATTTCATTCAACAAATATTTTTGATGAACTATGATGTGGTTATATCTTGTGGTGAAAGTAAAATCCAGTGTTATAAAGAAAATATTGCATAGGAACCTGGAATCTTAGGTCCATTATCAGGGTAAATTGGATATGGTTAAACAGGAGATGGCAAGAGTGAACATCGACATTATAGAAATCAGTGAACTAAAATGGACAAGAATGGGCGAATTTAATTCAGATGACCAATACATTTACTAATGTGGGCAAGAATCCCTTAAAAGGAATGGAGTAGCCCTCATAGTCAACAAGAGTCCAAAATGCAGTACTTGGTTGTGATCTCAAAAATGACAGTATGATCTCTATTTGCTTCCAAAGAAAACCATTCAACATCACAGTAATTCGAGTCTATGCCCCAACCACTAATGCCAAAGAGGATGAAATTTAATGATTCTGTGAAGACCTAAAGACCTCCTAGAACTAACACCAAAAAAAGATGTACTTTTCATCATAAGGGCTGCTACTGCTAAGTCACTTCAGTCGTGTCTGACTCTGTGCGACCCTATAGTCGGCAGCCCACCAGGCTCCCCAGTCCCTGGGATTCTCCAGGCAAGAACCCTGGAGTGGGTTGCTATTTCCTTCTCTAATGCACCAAAGTGAAAAGTGAAAGTGAAGTCGCTCAGTCGTATCTGACTCTTAGTGACCCCACGGACCGCAGCCTACCAAGACTCCTCCATCCGTGGGATTTTCCAGGCAAGAGTACTGGAGTGGGGTGCCATTGCCTTCTCCTCATCATAGGGGACTAGAATGCAAAAGAAGGAAGTCAAGAGATACCTAAAGTAACAGGCAAGTTTTGGCCTTGGAGAACAAAATGAAGGAGGGCAAAAGCTAACATGAGTTTTGCCAAGAGACCGCACTGGTCATAGCAAACACCCTCTTCCAACAACACAAGAGAAGACTCTACACATGGACATCACCAGATGGTCAATACTGAAATCAGATTGATTATATTCTTTGTAACCGAAGATGGAGAAGCTCTATACAGTCAGTAAAAACAAGACCTGGAGCTGACTGTGGCTCAGATCATCAGCTCCTTATTTCAAAATTCAGGCTCAAGTTGAAGAAAGTAGGGAAAACCACTAAGCCATTCAGGTATTACCTAAATAAAATCTCTTATGATTATACTGTGGAAGTGACGAACAGATTCAAGGGAGTAGATCTGGTAGAAAAGAGTGCCTGAAGAACTATGGACAGAGGTTCATAACATTATCCAGGAGATGGTGACCAAGACCACTCCCAAGAAAAAGAAATGCAAAAAAGCAAACAGCTTGTCTGAAGAGGCCTTACAAATACCTGAGAAAATAAGAGAAGCAAAAGGCAAAGGAGAAAGAAAGGGAAAGATATACCCAACTGGATGCAGAGTTCCAGAGAATACCAAGTAGAGATAAGAACAATTTTCTTAAGTGAAAAATGCAAAGAAAGAGAGGGAAACAACAGAATTGGAAAGACTAGAGATCTCTTTAAGAAAATTGGAGATACCAAGGGAACATTTCATGTAAAGATGGGCACAATAAAGGACAAAAATGCCAAGGACCTAACAGAAGCAAAAGATATTAAGAAAAGGTGGCAAGAATACACAGAAGAAATGTACCAAAAAGTTCTTAATGACACAGATAACCATGATGGCGTGATCACTCACCTAGAGCCAGACATCCTGGAATGCGAAGTCAACAAAGCTAGTGGAGATGATGGAATTCCAGTTGAGCTATTTCAAATCCTGGAAGATGATGCTGTTAAAGTGCTGCACTCAATATACAAATTGGAAAACATAGTAGTGGCCTCAGGACTGAAAAAAGCTCCAAAATCACTGCAGACCATGACTGTAGCCATGAAACTAAAAGACGCTTGCTCCTTGGAAGAAAAATTATGACAAACCTAGGCAGTATATTAAAAAGCAGAGACATCACTTTGTTGACACAGATCCATATAGTTAAATCTATGGCTTTTCCAGAAGTCATGTATGGCTGTAAGAGCTGGACCATAAAGAAGGCTGAGCAATGAAGAATTGATGCTTTCAAACGATGGTGCTGAAGAAGACTCTTAAGAGTCCCTTCGACAGCAAGGAGATCAAACCAGTGAATCCTAAAGGAAATCAACCTGAATATTCATTGGAAGGACTGGTACTGAAACTAAGGCTCCAATATTTTGCCACCTGATGCAAAGAGCTGATTCACTGGAAAAGACTGATGCTGGAAAGATTGAAGGCAAGAGGAAAAGGGGGTGACAGAGGATGAGACGGTTGGATGGTATTACCGACTTGATGGACATGAGTTTGAGCAAGATCTGGGAGTTGGTGATGGACAGGGAAGCCTGGCGTACTGCAGTTCATGGTGTCTCAATGAGTCAGACACAACTTAGCAACTGAACAATAACAACAACAGATCAGTATGCCATTTTTTAAATGAACACTTCATTTGCTCCTCTAAGATTTCTCAACCACTATTTGAGATTCATAATCCCTCTAGCCAGATATATATAAAGTCTGACAATAAGACCAGTCAGCAATTATCAAGTAACTAAGATTATTCCAAAAATTATGTCTAAGTGATGGAATATTCTAATATCTCGGTTTATTCGCCTTTTTATAGCACTTCTCCAGATAGATAGCAATGGTATGTAAAATTCACCAGTCCTATCAAACAACTTCAAATTCAGTTTTAATAAATTTTCATATCATATGACTATTGTGTTCAAGGTTCATATCCACATGGTGAGTAAATTTTTCTTATACGTTTTTATTGTTACTCAGAATACATGGGCCTTGAGAATATTTTGTATTTATGCTCCATGTTAAATTTTTTTGAAATGTTGAGTGACATGCTTATCTTCCCTCCTTTTTTTAACCTCGTAGAAATATTTAGAATGTGAAGTTAGTTTCTTTGAAGTATTTGAAACATATTTCTTTTCTTATAGCAGTAAGTTTTCATCTCCTGAAAGTATTCCCTTGATATTTTCCATATGAAATGGACATACTGAACCCTGGGACTGCAAGGAGATCCAACCAGTCCATCTTAAAGGAGATCAGTCCTGGGTGTTCATTGTTCGGACTGATTTTGAAGCTGAAACTCCAATATTTTGGCCACCTGATGTGAAGAGCTGACTCATTGGAAAAGACCCTGATGCTGGGAAAGATTGAGGGCAGGAGGAGAAGGGGACGACAGAGGATGAGATGGTTGGATGGCATCACTGACTCAATGGACATGGGTTTGGGTGGACTCCAGGAGTTGGTGATGGACAAGGAGGCCTGGCGTGCTGCAGTTCATGGGGTGGCAAAGAGTCAGACATGACTGAGTGGCTAAACTGAAGTGAACTCAAAATGCATTGAAAAAATAATACAGTGAAACTCATTATTGTTGTTATTCAGTCACTAAGTTGTGTGTGACTCTTTGTGACCCCATGAACTGCAGTCTACCAGGCTCCTCTGTATATGGAACTTATTCCTGAATATCAGTCATATGCACTGCATCTACTTGGAAAGTTAAGAAAGGCCTGCAACATCCTTTTTTATTTTTCCTAATTTCACCATTTAATTATTCTAAATTATATGTTAAGGTACAGATTTACAAAATGCAGGCAATGGAAGATCATTTCTTAAATGGTCAAAAACTTTGTGTTGTGAGCATATAATTATCATAATTTATTTCTGTGAATATACACAAAGAGATGCATTAGCATCAAGATGCTGGTTTCCAGAGTACACAAGTTTTTCAACGTTGGTATTTATGTACTTTTTTCCTAGATACAACAGTTACCCAAATCTGAAAATGTGACCCATTACTTAGTTATCATTAACTAACGTGTTTTTGCTATTTGTGTTTCATAATAGATTTCAAACCACTGAAGAAAATACCAAATGAAGAGCTTTCTTTTATTGAAAATAGTTGCAGCAGATGCAAAGATTCATGAAAAGTTCTAGAAGACAGGCTAAAGACTAAAATGGTACAGAATTTACAGCATTACTATATCAGAGTTTTAGGATAATTATGCATTTTCAGATTTAAATTTGATTTGCATGAAAATAATCCATAACAATAACTCTCTGGTCATTTTAATACATGTATTATGAAGCTGTTTAAAATGTATTTCAAAAAAAAGTATTTCTCACTTAAATCTATATTTTAACTAAAAGAATTATAAAAATAAAAAAAAAATAATTGTGAATAATATGATACACTATGGAACAAGGGGATAAATAACACAAGTACTGTTAAAAAAAAATTCAACTAAGTAAATTTGCAGATTTAATTGACTTGTTAAGGTAATTTATGAATCTGGTAGCACTTCATCTAGCAAATAGAGAGATACTCTAAGGACTGTACAAACCAAAGATTTTTATAAGTGGAAGTAAGTTGGAACAAGGAAATGATTATTAAAGAGAAAAGAACCGTCAGGCCAGGTCATCTTTTAGGGGGAAGGGAACTGCAATGGTTTTATTATGTAGACTACTTTATTAGTGCTACTCAGGAAACTTCAGGCCGTTGGCTTAAAGGTCACATTCCTGGGAGAGGATAAACCTGCAATTAGGCCTTGGTTGGGTTTTTCCGGTGACTCAGTGGTAAAGAATCCAACTGCCAAGACACGAGATGTGGGTTCCATCTCTGGGTGGGGAAGAACCCCTGGGGAAGGAACTGGCAACCCACTCTAGTATTTTTGCCTGGGAAATCCCATGGATAGAAGAAGCCTAGTAGGCTACAGTCCATGGGGCTGCAAAAGAATTGGAATTGGCCAACTTAGCAACTAAACAACAACACCAATTTGTTGTCCTGAGGATAAGTGACTTCATTTCAGTTCAGTTCAGTTCAGTTCAGTTCAGTTCAGTTGCTCAGTCGTGTCCGACTCTTTGCAACCCCATGAATCACAGCACACCAGGCCTCCCTGTCCATCACCATCTCCCAGGGTTCACTCAGACTTACGTCCATCAAGTCCATTATGCCATCCAGCCTTCTCATCCTCGGTTGTCCCCTTCTCCTCCTGCCCCCAATCTCTCCCAGCATCAGAGTCTTTTCCAAGGAGTCAACTTTTCTCATGAGGTGGCCAAAGTACTGGAGCTTCAGCTTTAGCATCATTTCTTCCAAAGAAATCCCAGGGTTGATCTCCTTCAGAATGGACTGGTTGGATCTCCTTGCAGTCCAAGGGACTCTCAAAAGTCTTCTCCAACACCACAGTTCAAAAGCATCAGTTCTTCGGTGCTCAGCCTTCTTCGCCACAGTCCAACTCTCACATCCATACATGACCACTGGAAAAACCATAGCCTTGACTAGACAGACCTTAGTCGGTAAAGTAATGTCTCTGCTTTTGAATATACTATCTAGGTTGGTCATAACTTTTCTTCCCAGGAGTAAGCGTCTTTTAATTTCATGGTTGCAGTCACCATCTGCAGTGATTTTGGAGCCCCAAAAAATAAAGTCTGACACTGTTTCTACTGTTTCTCCATCTATTTCCCATGAAGTGATGGGACTGGATGCCATCATCTTTGTTTTCTGAATGTTGAGCTTTAAGCCAACTTTTTCACTCTCCTCTTTCACTTTCATCAAGAGGCTTTTTAGTTCGTCTTCACTTTCTGCCATAAGGGTGGTATCATCTGCATATCTGAGGTGATTGATATTTCTCCTGGCAATCTTGATTCCAGCTTGTGTTTCTTCCAGTCCAGCATTTCTCATGATGTACTCTGCATAGAAGTTAAATAAGCAGAGTGACAATATACAGCCTTGATGTACTCCTTTTCCTATTTGGAACCAGTCTGTTGTTCCATGTCCAGTTCTAACTGTTGCTTCCTGACCTGCATACAGATTTCTCAAGAGGCAGGTCAGGTGGTCTGGTATTCCCATCTCTTTCAGAATTTTCCACAGTTTATTGTGGTCCACACAGTCAAAGGCTTTGGCATAGACAATAAAGCAGAAAGAGATGTGTTTCTGGAACTCTCTTGCTTTTTCCATGATCCAGTGGATGTTGGCAATTTGATCTCTGGTTCCTCTGCCTTTTCTAAAACCAGCTTGAACATCAGGGAGTTCACGGGTCACGTATTGCTGAAGTCTGGCTTGGAGAATTTTGAGCATTACTTTACCAGCATGTGAGATGAGTGCAATTGTGCGGTAGTTTGGGCATTCTTTGGCATTGCCTTTCTTTGGGATTGGAATGAAAACTGATCTTTTCCAGTCCTGTGGCCATTGCTGAGTTTTCCACACTTGCTGGCATATTGAGTGCAGCACTTTCACAGTATCATCTTTCAGGATTTGAAACAGCTCAACTGGAATTCCATCACCTCCACTAGCTTTGTTTGTAGTGATGCTTTCTAAGGCCCACTTGACTTCACGTTCCAAGATGTCTGGCTCTAGATTAGTGATCACACCATCATGATTATCTGGGTCATGAAGATCTTTTTTGTACAGTTCTTCTGTGTATTCATGCCACCTCTTCTTAATATCTTCTGCTTCTGTTAGGCCATACCATTTCTGTCCTTTATCGAGCCCATCTTTGCATGAAATGTTCCCTTGGTATCTCTAATTTTCTTGAAGAGATCTCTAGTCTTTCCCATTCTGTCATTTTCCTCTATTTCTTTGCATTGATCGCTGAAGAAGGCTTTCTTGTCTCTTCTTTTGACATTTAGGGCCTTTTTAAAAAAACAAGACAGCAAAAGAGACACAGATGTATAGAACAGACTTTTGGACTCTGTGGGAGAGGGAAAGGTGGAATGATTTGGGAGAATGGCATTGAAACATGTATACTATCATGTAAGAAACGAATCGCCAGTCTAGGTTCAATACAGGATACAGGATGCTTGGGGCTGGTGCACTGGGATGACCAAGATGATATGGGGAGAGAGGTGGGAGGGGGGTTCAGGATTGGGAACTCATGTACACCCATGGTGGATTCATGTCAATGTATGGCAAAACCAATACAGTATTGTAAAGTAAAATAAAAAATAATTTAAAAACAAACAAACAAAAAAAAAACAACCAAGTGAATAAAGATGTTGGGAAAATTAAAAAAAAATAAAAAACAAAAAGAAAACAAACAATAACAATTTGTTCCTCTCTAACTTAGAGACCTGATTAAAAACAATAATAAGGCAGTAGTGCCACTCTCAGCTACCACTCTGTAGTTCTTACACCTTTCCCTAATACTCCATGTGATATACCCAGGTCACCACTTCTGGTTCAGAAGTTTTAATTTCATCATTCTCTGTTCCTTCTGTGATACTCCAGTATTAGGGAGATGATTTGCTTGGTATTTTTAAAGCTTTTGAGAGAATATAACACACCAGGGAGACTTTAAGCAGGATAATTTCCAGTATTTGGAAGGGAAGCCATAGTCCCCAAGATCCACACCAATCTAAAAAGACACCATTGAAGGAATCACCTTTTAATAAAGCCAAGTGGCTTGCTCAATGATCCTATATAACTGAGTTTCAACTTCCCTAGAAGTGCCAATTCAGGTACAATAGATGATGATGGCCACAGCACAGACACCTCTTTGTTCTGCTAAAAGATAATCAAGGATCATTTTTTATCAAAAAAAAAAAAAAATCTTGAACCAGAGAGTCTAAAAACAGTCTTTGTTAGGCCACTGTTGTCTTAACAACAAAATCTACAATGTCTCTAAGAATTAAGGAGAGGTTTCCTCTTGAAATAGGAGACAAAGGGCACAAACCTTCAAAAGAATGATAGAGCCTTTGAATAAGACATAAACTAGTTAGAATCAACTAAGTCTAAGATGGTGGAAGATTTGACTTCCAGTAGACCTTGAGATTTGTATGCTCATTATAATATATTAGCATATTCTAAACAACATACACACAGCTTTCATAACAGTTCTGATGCTCACCATCAAAGGTCAAAAAGTGCTCAGTGTTTCAGGAAAGATTTGCTCCTTCTCCAAAATAGTTAGACTAATCCTCCCACTCATTCACCTATGAAATTATCTAGCCCATAGAAACTAACCATCCCTTATTTGGGGGCATCTGACATTCTGAGATAACCCACACTCTGTGGAATATGTTTCTCTTCATGGCCACTCTCACCTTTTGAGATGGATTGCATTCTATCAAAAGAGTGTGTATCTCTCTGAATAAAGCCACTTCTTACCTATCACTTTGTCTCTCACTGAATTCTTTCTGCACTTCAGTAAATAACTTGAGCTTCAGTAAACCAGGCGTGCAATTTCAATGAAAAGACAGTGGGTTGAAGTCCCAGTGTGGGTTTTGGCTCAGTTCCAGTCCTAGCCTGTGGGTTCAAGTCCAAACCTGAGTTGTGCAGGTTCCACCATTACATACTCATATGTACTTACTTCTAACCAGGGAATGGATCTATTCACAGTTATTGCTGTGTTTACCCATTCATTCAGGTCATCTTCTTTTGGGGGAAAAGGAAAGGCAGAGGTCTTATTACACATATTACCTCACAAGTGCTGACCAGGAAAATTCAGACTGCCTGTTTTAAGGTCACATTTCTGGGAGAGGTTGAAACTGCAATTCTGCAACTAAGTCTCATTTACCTGGGGGGAAAAGACTCTATCTGAGCCCTTTGTTTCCTGTTCTTATTTTTTTTTTAAAGAACTAACAAATTAATAAAACTATTTAAGCTTCAGTTTACTGATTTATAAAATAAACAATACTAATATCTGCTGTGCTCTCCTCACAGGCTAATTACTCTGAAGATAAATGCATCCATTTACAAAGGAAGCACTTGATAAATTATAAAGTGCATTAAGTCAAAGACTGGAAGACATCTGTCCAATTACATGAGAAAGCCTTTAGCCCATAAAGAAATAAATTACTAGTGTGACATCTTCCTTGGCAGTGAAATTTCTCCCCTAGGACTCTCTCTAATGGCTCAATTTCAGAAGACTGAACAGAACTCTATGGGAAAACACAGAACCAATTTGACCTGTTATAAGGATGATAGAGGCTGCATGGCACAGCCTCCTTTTTGTTGTTTTTTAGAAGAAAGCCTACATTGGTGCCCTGGAGAAAGCAACTCCATGATCCACAGAAGACCCCAGACCCCCACAAGCTCAGATAAACTGGGATTGCAGAAGAAATGGTCATGGCCAGATTAGCATTGGGTTACTGAGGAGAATACACATCCTACTTCTATAAGGCTGCTTTCTCTCCTAGGTTGTACTTATTAGCACTAACATTTTCTCTCCTCAGCTCTTCTCCCCGCCTCTTCCTCATTTACTCCAAATGCAGACAGCTTAGCAAAATTGCTGATATTAGCCAAAAAATTTACTTCATTTTGGACCCAGAGTTCGAGTTTTAAATTAATATTTACTTTGGCCCACACTTCACTTTTGTTTATACTTTTCTCTGACAATCTAAGTCCTATTTGAAAAGAGTCATGTTCGAGGTGGAATCTGAGCTGGCCTCCAAGAATAATGCGAATGAAATCTGACATCAGCAATAATCAGATATGCTGTGTGAAGGGTTCGAGGACAGCCCCTTACAGTTAATTCCTAAGAACTTCCTTATTAAATGCATTGACATAGATGGATAGTGAAAGCTGAAGAGTTTTTCTTCCTATTTCTCTTTCTTTTTTAAACTTGATCTTTTTGATAGATGGACCTACAAGGGGAACTTTATAATAAATTCAGAAAAAGAGTTGGAATCTCAAAGATATTTTCCTCCAGAGTGTTATGCATGTGTGCTCAGATGTGTCCAACTCTTTGTTACCCAATGACTGTAGGCTATCAAGTTCCTCTGTCCATGGAATCTTCCAGGCAAAAATACTGGACTGGGTTGTCATTTCCTTCTCCAGGGGGATCTTCCCAACCCAGGGATCAAATCCATGTCTCTGTGTCACTTGCAGTGGCAGGCAGATTTTTTACTGCTGAACCACTAGGGAAGCCCTGTATGAATGAGATCACTAACAAAAAAAACAAAATATGAACTTCTATAAAGTATTTAGAAGAATATGACAGAGTTTGGGGAGTTTCAGAACAATAGTGTTTTCCATGGTAACAATTAAAGAGTGTTGCCTTTAGAGGTAAAAGAGCACATTTTGGAGATTCTTCATAATAAGATGCTTTAACTTTCAAAGAACTCTCAATCTGGCTATCAAGCAAACATGTAAAAAGTGACTTTAACCTTAATACATCTGTAGTATTAAAATTATTATTGATATGCTGCTTTTGCTTTGTTTATTATAGGGAAAAATATTTCTCTTGCTGCAATCACGACCAGTTGCATCTCTACTTGGTTAGAGAAACAGTTAAATTGGACCAGAGAGGTACAAAATTCACAAATTCAATGTTCTTAAAAATACTTGGTACTATCTTTGCAGCTGTTCTGCAAGTGTAACATTATTTCAAATAAAAAAATTTTAATGTACCAGATATTGCATTTAACAAATAACTACTATTTTCCCAAACTTCATATACTTTTTCTACCAATTTGCTTACTCTTATATCATCTCTCTGTTATTTATTCTTTGCTCAGGAAATTCTTTTTTTTTTTAATCAGAAGATAATTGCTTTACAATATTGTGTTGGCTACTGCAATTATTTTAATAATTCATTCTAATCCTTAAGAATCAGTCAGTCAGTCAGTCAGTTCAGTTGCTCAGTTGTGTCCGACTCTTTGCAGCCTCATGGACTGCAGTACGCCAGGCTTCCCTATCTATCACCAACTCCAGGAGCTTGCTCAAACTAATGTCCATTATTCTTAAGATAATTCTCAAGAATATCTCTCTTCAAAGACTCTATTAACACACATTTTTACTTATAGAACTTACCCCAACATACAGCATACGAGTTATATATATCAGGAAGAAAAACTACTTTTGTCTTTCTCCACTCTAATTTCTAGTTCAGTTCAGTTCAGTTGCTCAGTCGTGTCCGACTCTTTGCGACCCCATGAATTGCCACATGCCAGGCCTCCCTGTTCATCACCATCACCCGGAGTTCACTCAGACTCACGTCCATCGAGTCAGTGATGCCATCCAGCCATCTCATCCTCTGTCGTCCCCTTATCCTCCTGCCCCCAATCTCTCCCAGCATCAGAGTATTTTCCAAGGAGTGAACTCTTCTCATGAGGTGGCCAAAGTACTGGAGTTTCAGCTTCAGCATCATTCCTTCCAAAGAAATCCCAGGGTTGATCTCCTTCAGAATGGACTGGTTGGATCTCCTTGCAGTCCAAGGGACTCTCAAGAGTCTTCTCCAACACCACAGTTCAAAAGCATCAATTCTTCAGTGCTCAGCCTTCTTCACAGTCCAACTCTCACATCCATACATGACTACTGGAAAAACCATAGCCTTGACTAGACGGACCTTAGTCAGTAAAGTAATGTCTCTGCTTTTGAATATGCTATCTAGGTTGGTCATAACTTTTCTTCCCAGGAGTAAGCGTCTTTTAATTTCATGGCTGCAGTCACCATCTGCAGTGATTTTGGAGCCCAAAAAAATAAAGTCTGACACTGTTTCTACTGTTTCCCCATCTATTTCCCATGAAGTGATGGGACCAGATGCCATGATCTTTGTTTTCTGAATGTTGAGCTTTAAGCCAACTTTTTCACTCTCCTCTTTCACTTTCATCAAGAGGCTTTTTAGCTCCTCTTCACTTTCTGCCATAAGGGTGGTGTCATCTGCATATCTAAGGTTATTGATATTTCTCTTGGCAATCTTGATTCCAGCTTGTGTTTCTTCCAGTCCAGCATTTCTCATGATGTACTCTGCATAGAAGTTAAATAAGCAGGGTGACAATATACAGCCTTGATGTACTCCTTTTCCTATTTGGAACCAGTCTGTTGTTTCATGTCCAGTTCTAACTGTTGCTTCCTGACCTGCATACAAATTTCTCAAGAGGCAGGTTAGGTGGTCTGGTATTCCCATCTCTTTCAGAATTTTCCACAGTTTATTGTGGTCCACAGAGTTAAAGGCTTTGGCATAGTCAATAAAGCAGAAAGAGATGTGTTTCTGGAACTCTCTTGCTTTTTCCATGATCCAGCGGATGTTGGCAATTTGATCTCTGGTTCCTCTGCCTTTTCTAAAACCAGCTTGAACATCAGGGAGTTCACGGGTCACGTATTGCTGAATCCTGGCTTGGAGAATTTTGAGCATTATTTTACTAGTGTGTGAGATGAGTGCAATTGTGTGGTAGTTGGAGCATTCTTTTGCATTTCCTTTCTTTGGAATTGGAATGAAAACTGACCTTTTCCAGTCCTGTGGCCACTGCTGAGTTTTCCAAAAATGCTGGCATATTGAGTGCAGTACTTTCACAGCATCATCTTTCAGGATTTTAAACAGCTCAACTGGAATTCCATCACCTCCACTAGCTTTGTTTGTAGTGATGCTTTCTAAGGCCCACTTGACTTCACGTTTCAAGATGTCTGGCTCTAGATTAGTGATCACATCATCATGATTATCTGGGTCGTGAAGATCTTTTTTGTACAGTTCTTCCATGTATTCTTACCACCTTCTTAATATCTTCTGCTTTTGTTAGGTCCAGACCATTTCTGTCCTTTATTGAGCCCATCTTTGCATGAAATGTTCCCTTGATATCTCTAATTTTCTTGAAGAGATCTCTAGTCTTTCCCATTCTGTTGTTTTCCTCTATTTCTTTGCACTGATCGCTGAAGAAGGCTTTCTTATCTCTTCTTGCTATTCTTTGGAACTCTGCATTCTGATGCTTATATCTTTCCTTTTCTCCTTTGCTTTTTGCCTCTCTTCTTTTCACAGCTATTTGTAAGGCCTCCCCAGACAGCCATTTTGCTGTTTTGCATTTCTATTCCATGGGGATGGTCTTGATCCCTGTCTTCTGTACAATGTCACGAACCTCCGTCCATAGCTCATCAGGCACTCTATCTATCAGATCTAGGCCCTTAAATCTATTTCTCACTTCTGCTGTATAATCATAATTTCTAGTTACCTTTCCTTAAAAAGAAACCTTTCTCATTCTACCAATGAGAGTTTATATTTCATTATCCTCTCCTTTTCTAAATATTTTTTCCCAATGACAAGTTCTTTAATTGAAACTTCACACAGAATTTTATATTCTTAGAACTTTTCCCTAATTGCCTCCTGAGTTTAATAATCATGTATTCCCTAGTCTAGATCTGCACTATCTAATAAGGTAGGCAGAGCTCCGTATAACAATTGAACACTTGAAATGAGGCTAATCCAACAGAGAGGTATTGTAAGGTATTCATAGCAGTTTGGACATGATATGAAAATCAATGTAAAATATCTTAATCTTTATATTGATTACATTTTGAAATAATAATATGGGTACATTAGATTAAATAAAGTATGACCTTAAAGTTAAGATCTGTTTCCTTTTACATTTCTAATGTAGCTATTAGAATATTTAAAATTACAAATATTGCTTGCATTGTATCTTTGTGGGACAGAATTTCTCTAAGATACTTATTTTTCTCCTTCACTTCCTAAACATATTAGACAGGATTGACCATTTTCTTTCTGTCCTTACTGATCTTTGTGTGAATGCTCTGAAGACTCTTGACCCCTTCTCTACTTTTCTTCTTATCCTTTGTCAGTCTCTGACTCTCTTCCCTCAACATCCAACAGTCAGGATCAACTCTCTTCAATTTATGCATCTGCTTCCTTAGAGAGAACATTTTTTTCTAAGCTGTTTTGTTTTGCTTTGTTTGCTCTTGATTCTTCAACTATTTGTAGGTAAAGATACCCAAATCTCTGCTGGAATTTCAGCTTACATCTCATAGGATAGCTTCATTTCTCTGGGAATTTGCTTAGGTCGCTTCTACGAGTGAACTCTATATGGAAACCAAAACATCAAGTACCTAATTCTGAATGTATTAACCTTCCTGACAAGTTCTGAAGTCATCACTTGCTCTCACCCAGGGATTCCTATGGGTTATTTTTCTAAATTTTTTCCTGACTTCCACCAGAGTCTAGTCTTGAATTCCTAGCACCTGTCAGAGTCAACAGCTTATTGTACAGCCCATTCTTTAGAGAGGAGGATGTTCACTAAAATGTTTTTTAAGTGAATTGATCTGATCTAAATGGATGAAGGTTTTTCCTGGTGTTGGGGGTGGCTAAGGAAAAGATTTTCCTTTTCTGCTTTTCCTTACCTGATGAGGATATTTTTAATACTATCTTTCTAAAGTCTTATGTATCTAGACTCTTTCTAATCTCATTATTTAACACATCAACAAAAGGTGAATTTACACACTTACTTTTCTGATCAGGCTATCTTCCTCTTCATGGTTGTCTACCAGTTATTTTGCATCCAAGACATGCTGCACAAAGAATTTGAGATTCTACCTATATTTCACATGTGTATCATTTAATTTTGTAATATTGATACTTCATCTTTATCCTGACTAGAGCTATAATCTGTTTCTGACATTATTCCTTTCTTCTTTTTCCCTATTTGCTTCCCTATACTTTTAGTCACTAGATTGATATCAAGAATTGTACAAGGTACAAGATTCTATCCTTTTGATTTCTGTTTCATGGACAATGGGAGAAAATGTTAGACTGCTATGTCAAAGATAAAAGATTTTTATTACTCAGAGCTTCATTTTCATTCATGCTCTTCTGCATGTCTCACAAGTCCCACAGGCAAGGACAATGCTGATGGTCCTAAATGAGGCAAATGTGCTCAATGGGCTGCATTATAGGAGAAGAAGGTTGGACTTCAGGATCTACTGTTTTTATCGTGAGCAAAAGTAAGCCTGCTCTTTGTGCACAGGGAGGTGTTACCTTATCCTTCAAGGTTGTTTGCTGCAAAGACAATTCCAAGAGATAACCCAGATAAAGAACAGTCAAGGGTCTTGCATTTCTGAGATACTCAGAACATTCAAGGATGCTCAGTGACCATGGCTGGTGTTTCTCCCAACAAGCAACCACATATTACTGGACCTTCTTATAGGCCTACCATTATGTTAGCTATGGGTGATGAAAGCTATGTATGGGGCTTTTCTGGGGGCACCAGCAATGAGGAACCCACCTGCCAATGCAGGAGACATAAGAGACATGGGTTCTATCCCTGGGTCGGGAAGATCCCCTGGAGGAGGGAATGGCTACCCACTCCAGCATCCTTGCCTGGAGAATTTCATGGACAGAGGAGTCAGGCAGGCTACAGTCCATGGGTGGCAGAGTTAGACATGACTGAAGCAACTTAGCACATACACGATGCAAGCTATAAATTCAATACAGCCTGCTTTTGAAAACAAATAACTCTTCCAAGGAGATAAGATAAGCATTCATGATACAGTTCAAAAGAGGTAATCAATATTTAAGGTGTGAGGTAAAAATAATAGTTCCATAAAATATTTAGGGGTAACAAATGGGATCTTAAAGCATTTATTTTCTTCCTACATTTGACATTGGAGTTGTTCAGAATTATCTCTGTATTTTCAAAAACTACATATTTTTACAAAGTGAAATACATGCAGGTAACTACCTTACAGATCAAGAAATTGAACACAAAATATACCCCAGAAAACTCATGATCCTTCCTGATGAGATCTGAGATCTTTATGCTATTGAATCTGCCAATCCATAAACTTGACGTTTCTCTCAATTTATTCATTTCTCTCATTAACATTTTATAGGCTTCTAAATGTTACAAATGTTTGCATTCCATTTTTGTTTTTACATTTTTTGAAGCTATGCCATCAGGTAAACTCAAATTTATAATTAATACCTTCTGGTGAATTGGCCTTCTATCATTAATAAATGTTACTCTTTCTTATGCCATATCTCTTTGAAGCAGAGCATGAAATAAGGATTCTTGTGCAAGTGATCTATTGGGAGTACTTTCTAGAGAAACCTTCAAGGAAGAAAGATGCAGATTTGCAAAGGAAGAAAAGCCGAGCAAAGATTTAGGTTCAGCTGCAGCCTAACCTTAGCCAGATACCACAGTACTCTGGGGAACCAGGAATACCTAGACCTGTCTGCCTGAGGGAGTTTGAGATTTTATATCCACTGTGAATTATTAGCTGCATTTGTTAAGAATTGCAGATCTCATATTATGTGTCTCTTCCACAGTTAAAAAGAAAAAGAAAAAATATATATATATATACTGGCTGTGGCTCCCCCACATCTCTGGGTGACATGGTTCTGGTATTTCTCCAGAAAAGGGGGTAGCTGTGAGCTAGTAGCAGCCAATACCCACAGGAACAGTAGCCCTGCAATGGGATGTTTTGGAAACTGACAATACACAGGAAAAGCTTCCAGTCTTCTCTTCATTGTGTAACCTATGCCATTAAATCCATCCATTAAGCTCTTTTTGTCACTGCAGGTATTTTTCAGTTCTAGCATTATAATTGTTTTCTTATGTCCTAGTTTTTTTGTGTAATTCCTCATCTTTTCTTCTACTTTCCTGAAAATAATAATCCATCATTATGTATCTGATAACCCTAGTGCCTTCACCACACCTTACTCCCCAGGGCAGGGAGTGGCAGCAGGAACCAGAAAGTATCTCTCTGCTGAGCTGGAACCACATCTTCTGCCATAGCTGCCAGGCTACGAGGTTGCCTGGGGGAACAGGAGCAGATGAAGAACAGCATTCTATCTCCCAGGCCCTTTCCTTTGGCCCAGTGAGAGGTCACTGGGAAAGGGAACCGGCCTGAGGCAACACCAAGAATCAGTGATGTCTACAAGATGGCAGAGCAGAAGACGTGCACTCATCTTCTCCTGTGAGAACTCCAAAATTACAACTCTCTGCTGAACAACTGTGCACAGAACATCTAGACAAAGGTCCATCCAGTCAAGCTGTAGTTTTTCCAGTAGTCATGTATGGATGTGAGAGTTGGACTATAAAGAAAGCTGACCGCTAAAGAATTGATGCTTTTGAACTGTGGTGTTGGAGAAGACTCTTGAGAGTCCCTTGGACCACAAGGAGATCCAACCAGTCCATTTTGAAGATCAGCCCTGGGATTTCTTTGGAAGAAATGATGCTGAAGCTGAAACTCCGATACTTTGGCCACCTGATGCGAAGAGCTGACTCATTGGAAAAGACTCTGATGCTGGGAGGGATTAGGGGCAGGAGGAGGAGGGGACAACAGAGGATGAGATGGCTGGATGGCATCACCGACTCGATGGACGTGAGTCTGAGTGAACTCCGGGAGCTGGTGATGGACAGGGAGGCCTGGTGTGCTGCGATTCATGAGGTAGCAAAGAGTCGGACACGACTGAGTGACTGATCTGAACGGAACTAGTACCTTCTTTCACTGTAGGGGTCTTCCTATTGTCTCTTTTCCTCTTCATTGTATTTTGAGGTTTGTTGGTAATTTTTTTTTATTGAAGATAAAACATTTTGCATAAGAACTAATAGGTGTACAGGGTGATGTTATCTCTCCCTGTAGTGAATTCATTCTCTGAACTGGAAGGCAGACAGAAAAGCAATACAGCACCCCAGTCTAACCAAATGCCAAGCTGACTGGTGTTGGGCTTTATCTCTAGCTAGCCCTAGTCTACCTTTGAGGTGCCTCCTAGGACATATTCTCTAGGTTTGCAAATAAGAGCCTTGAGAGCCCTTCCCCCTTGAATTATCCTAAATTAGAACTTTTGCCTTTCCAGGATAATAATGCAGCAAAAAAAAAAAAAAAAGACAAACAGCTTTGCCTTTCAGCCACTTTCTGCTTGACTTTTAGCCTCCTTTTCTTTGGAGCTTAAAAATTAGCAAATGTCTTGAGGGAGAAACTAGTGTGGAGTGTTGGGCTCACTCCAGACCCCTAGTCCCTCAAGCCCTGTTGCCTTGGTAGCCTCATTCCAGTCCTGTCTCTCCAGGACTATAAAATTGCTGAAAACCCTTCTGGCTTTTCTGCTTCTAAGCAGCCATGTTCTGCCCCATTTTTTGGTCTCTACTGCTTTTTGAGTTAACAAATGACCTGAAAGAGAAAATGTACTCAGAATCTCCAGAAAGATTTTAACTTTCGCTTCTTAATTTTTGCTGCCTTCTGATGTCTCAAAAAATGACATACATATAGTATCATCTGTATGTACATATGACATTATATATACTACCTATATAATCTATAGCTTTTCTACTGATTTTGGGTAGCACAGCTGGTCTGCTACAAGCGACACAATCATACTTAAGGTAGCAATCATCTTAACAAGTGTTTTCAGACTTCAATCTTAAGAAACAGTTTTTGCCATTCACTAACGAAGAAGGCAATGGCAACCCACTCCAGTACTATTGTCTGGAAAATCCCATGTACAGAGGAGCCTTGGTGGGCTGCCACCTATGGGGTCGCACAGAGTCGGACACGACTGAAGCAACTTAGCGGCAGCAGCAGCAACCATTCACTAAGCAACTAGTTTTACTGATCATCTACCTTGTTGAAAATTCTGATCCAGGTGCTGGTAAAATAAGGAAATGAATAAGATAAAATATATGCTCTCAGTAGGATCATTTCTGGGCTCATTTCAAAGCCTTAATATATAGTTTTCCAATAAATTTTCAATATTTCCACCTTAGTAACAATACTCCTCCCACTCACGTCTCCATATTGAAGTCATTCCAAGGCTATTTTATTCTGTTGGTGAATGTAGGGAATGAAACTAACATCGATGGAATGTTAGATGCTTTTTATGTTTATCACTGTCAATCTTTTATGTTAAAATTTTTATTCCTGAGAAGTGACTAAGTAACTGAGCCTATTGAGTTTTTTTTTTTAATAGACAGTACATGAAAGGTCACACAGATAACTAAATTGAAGAAATATTAGGCAAACCTAAGTCCATCTAACTCCAATGCCTCTGTCCTTCTGTGACTCAGCATTTTCTCTATATGGCATCTGCCTTGGATAAATTCGTCTATAATCTCTCAAAAAGCACAAAACCCATTAGAAATCACGTGAGCAAGAAAAGATACCTTATTATTTAATTTTGATATTCACTTCTTCTGTACCTAATTTATTAGATGGGTTGCGTGACTTCTATTTGGCCCTCTACTATTCTCTATTCAAACCAGCCTTTACCTCAACTCTAGAATTTTAAAATGTATATGTTTCATTAGTCAAAGCTCTGGTTTTTCCAGTAGTCATGTATAGATGTGAGAGTTGGACTATAAAGAAGGCTGAACACTGAAGAGTTGATGCTTTTGAACTGTGATGTTGGAGAAGACTCGTGAGAGTCCCTTGGACAGCAAGGAGATTGAACCAGTCAACTCTAAAGGAAATCAGTCCTAAATATTCATTGGGAAGATTGATGCTGAAGCTGAATTCTAATACTTTGGCCACCTGATGTGAAGAACCAACTCATGGGAAAAGACTCTGATGCTGGGAAAGAATGAGGGCAAGAGGAGAAGGGGGCAACAGAGGATGAGATGGTTGGATGGTATCACTGACTCAATGGACATGAATTTCAGAAAACTCAGGGAGATAGTGAAGGACAGGGAAGCCTGGCTTGCTGCAGTTCATGGGGTTGCAAAGAGTTGGACATGACTTAGCAACTGAACAATAACAACAACAAGATGCTAAATTAATGAATAACTATAAAATATTTCCCTATTTTACCATGTCCATTGAACTATAAATGCCTAGAGAGTAGAGACTGACTTCACGTTACACCAAGCATAAGACCTGGGTCAAATAAGTCCTTAAAAAATAATCAGTGATATAGACTCATCAAATAATATTTGTCTTCCTCAACTGAAATTTTATACCCAATATTATTCTTTTGCAATTAATCAAGAGCATGTGTGTGAAGACTTTGAGTAGCAGTTCTTCATGTTAACTCCTTTCTGGTATTGCTGGCTTGTGTGGTTGTTTCTAGAAGCAAACAGATGGATAAAATTATTTCTCCAGACTCTTTTCAGACTTCCTCAGGAATCTATGCTCTAATGTCTCTCACATTAGCACCTATAACAGAGTTCCTGGTTAACACAGAGTTAACATACATCCCTCACACCTGGTTCCTGTCCAGTGTGAGAGCAATTACATGTCCGCAGCCAAAGATAACAACCAAAGTTGGACAGACTCAGTTCTTCCAACACTGAAATATTTCTTTTCATCCATGATCGTTCCTGATATTATCTCTATCTTCTTTTCACTGGAAATGTCAAAGCCACCAGCAGAGTATTAGGAAATAAAATGGATGTACTGTCTGATTCTATAGCATATTTACAACACAAGGTTGTCAGTATTTTCAGAAATACTTAATCTTAAAACAGTATTAGGTGGTCTGTTTAAAAATAAGACCCAAAGAGTCTCTTGTATGTTTATCTACCAGGAGGATGAATTATTTTGTGTGATATATAGATATAAGAAAGAGATAGTAAAAAGTTATATTTCCTATAGATGAAGAAATACCATTCTTAAGAAATTACTGTAAACATTTTGGGGTGTGATATTGGTAGTATTATGTTTGGGAAAAAAAGTCTGAATCTATCAGCTACATGTAATGAAGCATTTACACATGAAAAATGTGATTCTAGTATTTGCTTTAAAATAATTGAGAACAAAAAGAACACAAAAATGGCAGGCAGTTTATGACTGTTCAAGATAAGAGAGGGTAAGTGGCTGTCAATTGTGCTACTTTCTCTACTTTTGGGTATGTTTTAAACATTCCAAAATAAAAAGTGTAAAAAAGCAACCTAAATGTCCATCAACAGAGGAATGGATAAAGAAGATGTAGTATATATATCCGGGAGAAGGCAATGGCACCCCACTCCAGTACTCTTGCCTGGAAAATCCCATGGACGGAGGAGCCTGGTAGGCTGCAGTCCGTTGGTTCGCTAAGAGTCAGACACGACTGAGCGACTTCATTTTGACTTTTCACTTTCATGCATTGGAGAACGAAATGGCAACCCACTCCAGTGTTCTTGCCTGGAGAATCCCAGGGACAGAGGAGCCTGGTGGGCTGCCATCTCTGGGGTCGCACAGAGTCGGCCATGACTGAAGCGACTTGGCAGCAGTATATATATCCAATGGAATACTACTCAGTCATAAAAAGGAAAGAAATTACGTCATTTGTAAAGACATGGATGGACCTAGAGACTGTCATATAGGGTAAAGTCAAAAAGAGAAAAATAATGTATATGAACACATATATGTGGAATCCAGAAAAATGGTATAGATGCTCTTATTTGCAAAACAGAAATAGAGACGCAGATGTAGAGAACAAACATAGGAACATCAAGAAGGGAAGGAAGGGTAGGATGAATTAGGAGACTGGGGTTGACATTTATATACTATGGATACAATGTATAAAATAAATAACTAATGAGAACCTACTGTAGAGCTCAGGGAACTCTACTCAGTGCTCTGTGGTAACCTAAATGGGAAGGAAATTTTAAAAAGAGGGGATATATGTATATACAAGGCTGGTCCACTTTGCTGCAAAGTAGATACTCACACAACATTGTAAAGCAACTGTAATTCAATAAAAATTTAAAAAAAGAAAAAAGTTTCTCCTCTCTTGACAAAAAAAAAAAAAACTGGTTTGATAACTAAAAGATAGAACTGAGATACATAAATTGAACAGTTTTCTAATTTTTTCCTAAATAGCAATAATTAGCTTACATATTTTTATTAACCTGATGAATTATTATACCAAATCATAAAACACAATCTTTGAGAATTCTTTACAGTCTTAAAGCTAGATGGAAAGGATGAAGGAATGTAAAATAATTTAACTAGTTTCCTCTGCAACATTTTATTGTATGAGAGGAGCACCTGCCACCCCCACACTATTTCTTTCCAAAGGGTTTTGTCATCAGAGGTCTCCTCCTAGCTACTGCTAGTTCCCCTTGTCTGTTGCTCAGTCTGAGTCTTCGATCTTTGTTTGTTTGTTTGTCAAGTCAGGATCCATCTTAGCAACTGATCCATCTATAAATATAAACTCTTAGCAGTGTTTATTTGAACCAGTAAACAAGAAGACATACAAAAGTGGCTTGCTTCTCCTAAATAGATATCTTCTGCTACATAGTATCTACCTACTACTTCCTATTGACCTCACTGCTTGATTGGCCTTTGGTTTCCTCTATTACATTCCTTTCTGCTGCTGCTGCTAAGTCTCTTCAGTCATGTCCAACTCTGCTAGCAACTGTCAATTGACTTCAGCCTTCTGCTTGGGCTTCAACTCTGGACAAACTGCATGGTTCAAAACCCCTTTCCAGCTTAGATTTCCAGTTTCCTGGCATTCAACTCTATAGCCCATTCTGGCACTTGTCCTTCAGCAAATGTTGCCAGTTTGGTACTCCTGGCCCTGACTCATCTCTGTGATTGCACATCTCTCCTGAGATTATATTTTCAAAAAGAGGTGAGGGAGTTTCATGGAATGCAATTCATTATATTTTGTGTATAACTGTCAGTTTGATGTGGGTTTTTCCACATAAAAAGATCGTAAACATACACACCACATACATGCAAACACACACATAATTTTCTATTTTGTGCCATTTGATAACAGTGAAATTAGACAATACATTGACACCAAAGACACTTGCACAGTATGTGAAGTTCTCTGGGTCTCAAGTGTATATCACTACCAAGTCAACTGAGACAAATTCAGTTTTTTCAAATGAATCCAGAAATGACCCCTTTCGTATCAGCCTCCTCTAAAACTACAGCCAATAGGAAGGGAAAAGGTTCAAAAATAGAGTATTTCTTGTAAAAACAAAATAAATGTACATAGTACATAATTCCTTTAAAAAGTGTTTATATGTCAATAAATGATTTAAAGCATAATATACTACTGTAATGTTTGTTAAAAAATAAAGAATATTTACATGTTCCAAATAAATCCACTTTTGAGTTTCTATTTTACATAAACTTTTAAAAACTAAAAGATTTTCAGTGAAAGAAGTATAAGGTATAGATATTAGAGAGCATAATACAAGACAACAAAAAGTAAAACAAAATGTACTGAATTATGACACTATAAACTGATTAAGCATCATCTATTAAAATATTTCAAATGGATCAAAGACAGAAACCAAGTATTACATCTATTTTTGAAAGTGATATTGGCTTACAAGTTTCCCACATGTAAGAGATTCTTGTTAGTTTTGGTTGCCCAGAATCCAACCCCATTTCAAAAAAAATGACAGCTTCCTTCCTCACTCCCCAGTAAACTTGTACAGTTGGGTACTATCTTGTGGGGTTTAAGTACTGAAATCATGATGCAAGGATAGGACAGAAATCTGCACCTCATTCAATTTAGTGGCAGAGCTCTGTTAGTGTTGCTATAGATCTCCTCCTGGAGTCTGTGCTTCTTGCCGCTCAATAATTCTTGGTTTCAACCTATTTGCCCACTCTATCCTGTGCCTTCCAACAATTCTATAAATTCCCTTATGTTTTCAACAAGTTCATTCATTGCTAAAGTTAGTTAAAATCAGTTTCCTTTGTTTACAAACAGTGGAGTGTAAGAGAAATAATATCATACAGGTACACACATACACATATTTGGATGTGAGAGTTAGACCATAAACAAGGCTGAGCACCAAAGAATGGATGCTTCAAACTGTGGTGCTATAGAAGACTCGAGAGTCCCTTGGACTGCAAGGAGATCATACTAGTCAATGCTAAAGGAAATCAACCATGAACATTAATTGGAAGGACTGATGCTGAAGTTCCAATACTTTGGCCACCTGATGTAGAGAGTCGACTCATTGGAAAAGACTCTGATGCTGGGAAAGATTGAAGGCCAAAGGAGAAGAGGGTGACAGAGAATGAGATGGTTAGACAGCATCACTGACTCAAAGGACAAAGGAGCCTAGCATGCTGCAGTCCACGAGGCCACAAAGAGTCAGCTATGACTTAGCAACTGAACAAGAACAGCAATATATAAATACACACAAATAGAGACAGAGCTGCGCACACACACACACTCATATATAGATAGATAGATAGATAGATATAGATATATAGATATAGTATTCCAGGATTGAAACTTTGAAGGCCTATCAGAAAATAGCCAATTCAAAATGTTCACTTAGTATCATCTAAAACAATGTCTCAGTGGCACCATAAATTTTGAAGAGCATGAGGAATTAAAGTGCAGGGTGGATGTTTCCATGACATTGGAAAAGAATGCCAAACTTAAAATCCCCAATTATCACTATTACCTTAAAGAATGAACTGATAGCCACGAACTAGTAGAAATTCAACTGATTTTACAGTCCAGACATATACAACTTAATTCTTTGCTTGCGATTATAGGACAATAATCACTAAGAATTGACTTTGGCTACTTAAAAGGGGAAACTCAATGACTCACCCATCTGTCCACATCCTCGCCTATGAAGCGCCCTCCACTGACTTCTGTTGCCTAAGGAAGTTCTTATTCCTTGGAAGTTGTCCTTCTTTCCTGGCTTAAAAAAAAAAAAAAAAAGTCATTATTTCCTTGCCTGAAGAAGCTGCTGTATAAGAGGTAGTTCATAAATCCTCTCACGCTGTTCAGTTCAGTTCAGTCCAGTCGCTCAGTTGTGTCCGACTCTTTGCGACCCCATTGTAGCATGCCAGGCCTCCCTGTCCATCATCATCTCCCAGAGTTCACTCAGACTCACATCCATCAAGTCCGTGATGCCATCCAGCCATCTCATCCTCGGTCGTCCCCTTCTCCTCCTGGCCCCAATCCCTCCCAGCATCACAGTCTTTTCCAATGAGTCAACTCTTCGCATGAGGTGGCCAAAGTACTGGAGTTTCAGCTTTAGCATCATTCCTTCCAAAGAAATCCCAGGACTGATCTCCTTTAAAATGGACTGGTTGGATCTCCTTGCAGTCCAAGGGACTCTCAAGAGTCTTCTTCAACACCACAGTTCAAAAGCATTAATTCTTCAGAGCTCAGCCTTCTTCACAGTCCAACTCTCACATCCATACATAACTACTGGAAAAACCATAGTCTTGACTAGACGAACCTTTGTTGGCAAAGTAATGTCTCTGCTTTTTAATATGCTATCTATGTTGGTCATAACTTTCCTTCCAAGGAGTAAGCGTCTTTTAATTTTATGGCTGCAGTCACCATCTGCAGTGATTTTGGAGCCCCCCAAAATAAAGTCTGACACTGTTTCCACTGTTTCCCCATCTATTTCCCATGAAGTGATGGGACCGGATGCCATGATCTTCATTTTCTGAATGTTGAGCTTTAAGCCAACTTTTTCACTCTCCTCTTTCACTTTCATCAAGAGGCTTTTTAGTTCCTCTTCACTTTCTGCCATAAGGGTGATGTCACCTGCATATCTGAGGTCATTGATATTTCTCCCAGGAATCTTGATTCCAGCTTGTGCTTCTTCCAGCCCAGCATTTCTCATAATGTACTCTGCATATAAGTTAAATAAGCAGGGTCACAATATACAGCCTTGACATAATCCTTTCCCCATTTGGAACCCGTCTGTTGTTCCATGTCCAGTTCTAACCATTGCTTCCTGATCTGCATACAGGTTTCTCAAGAGGCAGGTCAGGTGGTCTGGTATTCCCATCTCTTTCAAAATTTTCCATAGTTTATTGTGATCCACAAAAACAAAGGATTCGGCATAGTCAATAAAGCGAAATAGATGTTTTTCTGGAACTCTCTTGCTTTTTCCATGATCCAGAGGATGTTGGCAATTTGATCTCTGGTTCCTCTGCCTTTTCTAAAACCAGCTTGAACATCAGGAAGTTCACGGTTCACATTTTGCTGAAGCCTGGCTTGGAGAATTTTGAGCACTAGTTTACTAGTGTGTGAGAAGAGTGCAATTGTGCTGTAGTTTGAGCATTCTTTGGCATTGCCTTTCTTTGGGATTGGAAAGAAAACTGACCTTTTCCAATCCTGTCACCACTGCTAGGTTTTCCAAACTTGCTGGCATATTGAGTGCAGCACTTTCACAGCATCATCTTTCAGGATTTGAAATAGCTCTACTGGAATATCATCACCTCCACTAGCTTTGTTCGTAGTGAAGCTTTCTGAGGCACACTTGACTTCACATTCCAGGATGTCTGGCTCTAGATTAGTGATCACACCATCGTGATTATGTTGGTTGTGAAAATCTTTTTTGTACAGTTCTTCTGTGTATTCTTGCCACCTCTTCTTAACATCTTCTGCTTCTGTTAGGTCCATACCATTTCTGTCCTTTATCAAGCCCATCTTTGCATGAAATGTTCCCTTGGTATCTCTAATTTTCTTGAAGAGATCTCTAGTCTTTCCCATTCTGTTTTTTTCCTCTATTTCTTTGCATTGATCACTGAGGAAGGCTTTCTTATCTCTCCTTGCTATTCTTTGGAACTCTGCATTCAGATGCTTGTATCTTTCCTTTTCTCCTTTGCTTTTCGCTTCTCTTCTTTTCACAACAATTTGTAAGGCCTCCCCAGACAGCCATTTTGCTTTTTTGCATTTCTTTTCCATGGGGATGGTCTTGATCCCTGTCTCCTGTACAATGTCACAAACCTCTGTCCATAGTTCATCAGGCATTCTATCTATCAGATCTAGGCCCTTAAATCTATTTCTCACTTCCACTGTATAATCATAAGGGATTTGATTTAGGTCATACCTGAATGGTCTAGCAGTTTTCCCTACTTTCAACTTAAGTCTGAATTTGGTAATAAGGAGTTCATGATCTGAGCCACAGTCAGCTCCTGGTCTTGTTTTTGCTGACTGTATAGAGCTTCTCCATCTTTGGCTGCAAAGAATATAATCAATCTGATTTCAGTGTTGACCATCTGGTGATGTCCATGTGTAGTCTTCTCTTGTGTTGTTGGAAGAGGGTGTTTGCTATGACCAGTGTGTTCTCTTGGCAAAACTCTATTAGCCTTTGCCCTGCTTCATTCCGTATTCCAAGGCCAAATTTGCCTGTTACTCCAGGTGGTACTTGACTTCCTACTTTTGCATTCCAGTCCCCTATAATGAAAAGGACATCTGACATGTGGTCCCCTGGAGAAGGGAATGGCAAACCACTTCAGTATTGTTGCCTTGAGAACCCCATGAACAGTAGGAAAAGGCAAAATGATAGGACACTGAAAGAGGAACTCCCCAGGTCAGTAGGTGCCCAATATGCTACTGGAGATCAGTGGAGAAATAACTCCAGAAAGAATGAAGGGACAGAGCCAAAGCAAAAACAATACCCAGTTGTGGATGTGACTGGTGATAGAAGCAAGGTCCAATGCTATAAAGAGCAATGTTGCATAGGAAGCTGGAATGTTAGGTCCATGAATCAAGGCAAATTGGAAGCAGTCAAACAGGAGATGGCAAGAGTGAACATCAACATTGTAGGAATCAGCGAACTAAAATGGACTGGAATGGGTGAATTTAACTCAGAGGACCATTATATCTCATGCTGTAGCCCATTGTTATTAGACCAGTAACTAGAACAGACTGCAGAATGTCCCAGGGTATCATATGTACAATTGAACTTGTGTAGAAAAGATTAACAAACCAAAAAAAAAAAGAAAAGAAAAAAGGCAAGAATTTGCTGATTAATACTGTAAAAGCTTTTATTTTGAACTTTCATAGTACCTGACCAAGGAAGGCAAAATTAAGTTTAGATTGGTCTGCATTTGTCAAAATCAATGTGCTTTCCAGAAAATATATTTACAACATGCCACCCGAAACATCTAGCAAGTTCCTAAATTTTATTAGTATATTTAATGACCCCAAACCCAACACTGACACTCTAAAGGAATCTGACATGTCAGAAGTCCTTCGGCATAATAAAGACAGAATTCAAAGGCTTTCAGAAATAGGAAAAAGATAACTTTGCTGCTACCATTCATGAATATGTCCTTGTTTCCTCTCTGACAAACTATGCCCAGAGACTGAGAATATCTTTGCCAATAACTTATTTAATGCAGGTTCACTGTGGGAATTATAATTTGTAATAATAATACTTCACAAGCCAACAACATTCAGGATAATATCTCTTATTAGGCCATTAAAGAAATAACATACTTCAAACCAATGAGAGATTAATTACACTATTGTTCCAGGCAGAGGGGAGGTGAAAGAAATAAAGTCCAAATTTAGCTGAGGTGTACAATTCTACAAGTTGGTTTTTGAAAGGGGCAGCTTGGCCAACCAAGAGCCGATGTCCACTTGCCGGTGCAAATCAAGTCTCTTGTTACCGGAGCGTGATGTTAGCGGAACGAAGGTGCTGGCACTTGCAGGCAAGGTGGTCTGCTCTGAAGGTCATTACTCCAAATACCATCACACAGCTTTGTCGCTACCTATGAGGAGCAGCCTTGCCAAGGCAGGAATAGATGCCCCTTCTTTTTCCTGAGTCTTCTGCACAGTTCAACACTACTGACTACTAAGAGTAGCCTGATCACACGGGAGCAAGTCTCTCAAAATCTTCAAAGAGCTACTCAGATCAGCAAAGAGCAGCCTTGCTCAGACCAAACACTCTCAATAAAAGTTCTCACAAATTCTTGGTATTATCCATTACATCACAGTTGAGTCTCCGTATGTTCACACCGACCAGCATAGTAATTTTACTGATATCGTCCTGACACAGCCTCCCCAACACAAGTTCTCCCTTAGATAAAAACAACTTCAGTTAAGCATGAACAAGTAGATCAAAACAATTTCACTTAGTAATAAAAAGTGGATATGAACGCATAATAAACCAATATACAACATTCGATTTTTTCCTTAACTTCATCCTTAAAGAGAGGTTTAAAAAGATAACAAACAAAAACTCCCTTTATTAAAATACTGTGATATATATCAGTATAGGAACCATCAGTGTCTATAAGTCACATTGACTGCTCTCCCAAGTTCAGAATTATTATGAAAGGCTAGTTAAAACAGGCTCCACAATCTCAATGAGAATTGAAAAAAAAAAGTGCTACAGAGGTGGAGTCTAGGGCATTACACCAGAAGGAAAGTATCTGAGATGACTATAATAGCTAGCAGTAATTTGAATAGTTTGATCTGCATAAATTCCTGGTGATGGTTAATTAATTATGAAGTCCCAGAGAACAAATTACATATGTAAAATATGAAGGTTTTACCTGATTTGTATGACAAAAATACAGTTCAGAATTATTAATTTGAAAAAAAAAAAGAGAAATTCAATCTGAGAACATAGGATTGATATTACAAAGAGGAAGGTAAAACAATAAAAAAATAAGTTGGCACTGATCTTTTTCTGGCCATAGGAAAATTTGTGAATATTGGCAACCAATGAAATTAGATTTTAATAATTATAAGAGACTATTTACAGAAAGGAAACTCTGAATGCTCAACAAATATGTGCCTAGATAATCAATCTCACTTGTAATTAAGAAAGCGCAAGGTAAAACAAAACTGAGACAGTCTGGTATATGTCAGAAAACTGTGACAATACTAAAGTCTGCACTCTGTTCTATGCTGTAAATTTATAATGCTAAAGGTACATTTTGCCCTAGTACCTAGAAATCCTACTTGTAGGTACATAGATAACTATATGTTGCAAAAGACATATATAAGAATTTCCATTGTAACACATAGAGTTTTATCTGCCTGGTTTACTTTGGAACTCTCAACTCTAGGACCATGACTAGCAGGTAGAAGCTGCTCAGAAATACTGTCAAACGGATGAATAGTTATTCAAGAACTGACAGATACCAATTAAATATTCCAGTTCATGTGAAAATGTAAATTTGCAATGAGTAATGGAAGGCTTCTTGTATGATAATATGACTCGCATATCTTGTATAATAATAATAGGTAGCATTATAGAGTACTTGCTATTTTCCAGACAGTTTTAAGTCTCATTTAACAGTCACTCACCCAAGAATCTCACATTATTTTTGTTTTCAGAAAGGTTAAGTACTTCAGCTTCTGAAGCACATTTGGCCCACAGAGATATTCTGGCAGTCTGCTCAATACAATTAAACAATTTTGAATGCATTGTTGAATGCATTAAGGTGGACAAAATGGCGGCAGTTCATCATACATTCAACCACCACCACTCAGCAAATTTCACTTGCCAGTTTGAGTGGGTTTTTTGTCACCTGCCTTGTCCCTGAAAGCATTTAAATTAGTTACCCATGCCATAACAAGTAAATGTAATTATTACTTCTTTCTACTCACATGGTAATAATTTTCCAGCTTTCTGCAAGTTGGTGAGTGACTACATATAGTGTTCCCTAGTGGATTAGAAGCAGGGGAAATATCCAATTTTCTGTGTGTCCCTGGGGGAACCAATTAAGTAGTTTTCAATATGGGGGTAAGGGGTTCCAGAGGTCAACCTGAATTGGCTGTGATAAAATTTCAGACATTTGTAAGCATGTCAAATAGATTAGTAGAGTAAAACAGCTAAAGGTTTTGTTTGGAGCTGGTGAATCTTACAGAAATAAGATATTCCTAAAGGCAGGTGAAGTAAATACTCACCAAACTGGTCTAAGAACAATAGCTTGTCATAAACACAATGGGATGATTTTGAGTTTAGTAACTTTTCTCCAGCAAGCTCCTGGTGGCTGAGTGCAGAAGGAAATTACAGCAGATGTTATATCACAGTCAAAGGCAAAAGATTTTTATTTTAGATTTTATTAATTCCTGATACATCCTATGCCATGGAAGCCAAGCAATGACCCATTCAACTATTTACTGAAAAGGAAAAGTAACAATTATATAATTTCTCAAGTGTCCATCAAATTCTTCCATCTTCTAGCAAAACCTAATAAACATACTCATAACAAACCCAAACTCAGATTAGGGTGGTGGAAAGACAGGGGTAAAACAACTTAACTTGAAAAATAACATGTTGCTTTTCCCTGAAATCTCTCTTCTGGTTTTCTCCTGTGAGCTCATATTACCTTTAATTTTTGGCACACACTAAAGGATCTAAGTTACTAGACCTCTTGGACTTAGGTTTCTGTACATGTTGAGCATGATCATATTAGTCAGCTAAAACCCAGGATAATCTACACCAGAGATCATCTTTAGAAGAAGTGAAATGGTCAGCAGGTTATTAGGGGGTGACTCCATTAACTAGATAAAATCTAGTCTTGGGAGCCACATATCACCCAACTCTGGAGTAGCTGAGATTCTGAACACTAGAATACTCCCTTAATAAAGGAGAATACTCCTTTAAAGGCATCCTAACATCTCCATCTGCCTGAAAGTTCTAGGCACATTTCAAGTCACAGATCAAATGCACCTTTCTCAATAAGGCCTTCATAAATACAATTCATCACAATTTGTCTTCCATCTTCTACTCCTTCAAGACTTCAACTTTACCCCTATTACAGCATTCACTGACATCTTTGTTGTGCTAAGGTTTGTACCTTCTGGGTGAAAAATACAAGTACTGCATACATTTTCATACTGAATGAAATTGAATTCATAAAGCCATTAGGCTCTTGAGTTTGGACAAGTACAGCATTTCTTACTGTTTCATTCTGTTCTAGTTAAAAGTTTTCCATTATAATCTGGGCCTAAACCAACTTCAGTGTTAGAATATGATAGCTGGCCAATGAAGAAGAAGAAAATGATCTAAGTGTTCAGCCCTTACTGCCTGTATCTGGAAGCAAGGCCCACTATTATCATCACTTCCATTTAATAATGGAGGTGGTTAATAAAGTGCACTGAGATAAACTGTTCATATGGGAGAGGGTTTCAAACTGGGGAGCATAATCCTCAAATTAGGAAACAAGGGAAATTGCTTCACACAAAATACCATCACACTCAGGAAGTATATTTCATAGGAAGGAAGTTATTAAAGAACATAGGTGAGCTCAACTAACACCTACGTTTATATTTGGAACCAATCAAGAAAAGTAAACACAAATGAGGGTTCTCTTAAATTGGAAGGGTCCAATATTCTAACAATTAAGAAAAAGACATGAACTAAAGCCTCTGGAATCTTTTCATTCCTAAACAAATATTCAGTTTTCCCCTTGTTTATAAATTTTCAAAGTTGAAGCAGATTTACATAATGGATATGTTTTCCAAAAGAACATTTTATGAGATAAATCCATTTCTTCTTTCTAAAGATAAAACTGCATAATCAAAGGGAAGAATATCATGAATTCTAAGGGCTATAAAACTATAAAAATATCATATGAAAAAAATTATAATGATGCATAATTAACAAAATAAGGCTAATTCTGAAAATTACTAGCTTTCTCTTCCCTAACAAGAAATTCAGGTACCTAATACTTTAGACTCAGATATCTGACACAATTCAATTCATGATTATAATGGAGAAGAGGCAACCTGGATAATGAATGTGGTAATAAGCTAATCATTGTTGTTGAAGAGTTATTTTTAATTACAAGATCTCTACGTACTTACTACTTCAAGTTAAGTCTCCCTGCCATACATTTATGGTTAGTAACAAAAATAAACTAGATTTAAGATGTTTAAAGTCTTGAAAAATAAAGCAGAGTATTTCACTAAAGTCTTCCTTTGCCACTTCCTCCCCCCAAACAAAACCCCTCACCTTCAGAAATACACCTACTTATATCTGCTAGTTTAATTTTGCTACATCATTACTACTGAAATGTTAGCAAAAGTTAAATATAAGTACCCATCCCTTCCAAATCACAGAAGTGTCAACTCTCCTCTAAGTAAATCATATGACTATTTTATAGGTTTTAATGACCATGTGTACAGTGTTTCCTCAATCATCTGATAGCACAAGAAACATCTATTACTTTTTCCAGAGAAGAATTAATTGTTTTTCTCCTTTTTTTTCTGAAGCTCATGGGAACCCAATCACATTAAGCAGCAGAAACCAAACAGAATCTACGTTTATTTGAATCAGTCAGCTAGAGGTCAATTATACAGCAGTAAAGCTGACCAAGACCCAGGAGCATAGGTTGAAATTCAGCTAATAAGTTCAACCTACATCATCACTGCCGTTGTCCTGTGATTGTTTTTCTACTAAATTATAGATTCAAACATACGTTGCTATGCAAAGCGGTCTCTTTTCAAAACCCAAAGACTCCCAATTCGAATTTTATTTTGTGTGCTACTTATTCTCATCTCCTCCATTCTTTTTCTAAAAAATTTATTTTGGTAAGAATACATAGCATGAGATCTACTTGCAACAGATTTTTAAGCATATCATATTGATATTCATACATAACATTCTAAACACAGGATCTCCAGAATTCATACATTTTCCATAATGAAAACTTTATACCCATTGTTATCAGCTCCCCTTTTCTCCTTACTCCTTATTCCCCAGCAACCACAGTTCTACTCTTTGCTTCCTTGAGTTTGACTCTTTTAGGTATCACATACACATAGATTCATGCAGAGTATTTACTGTTCTTCTGTGACTGGCTTATATCACTTAGTATCAGTTCAGTTCAGTCAGTTCAGTCACTCAGTCATGTCCAATTCTTTGCGACCCCATACACTGCAAGCATGTCAGGCTTCCCTGTCCATCACCAACTCCCAGAGCTTACTCAAACTCATGTCCATCGAGTCAGTGATGCCATTAAACCATTTCATCCTCTATAATCCCCTTCTCCTCCTGCCTTCAATCTTTCCCAACATCAGGGTCTTTCAAATAAGTCAGTACTTTGCATCAGGTGGCCACAGTATTGGAGTGTCAGCTTCAGCATCAGTCCTTCCAATGAATATTCAAGACTAATTTCCTTTAGGATGGACTGGTTGGATCTCCTTGCAGTCCAAGGGACTCTCAAGAGTTTTCTCCAACACCACAGTTCAAAAGCATCAATTCTTCGGTGCTCAGCTTTCTTTATAGTCCAACTTTCTCATCCATACATGACTACTGGAAAAACCATAGCTTTCACTAGACAGACCTTTGTCAGTAAAGTAATGTCTCTGCTTTTTAATATACTGTCTAGGTTGGTCATCACTTTTCTTTTCAAGGAGCAAGCGTCTTTGAATGTCATGGCTTCAGTCACCATCTGCAGTGATTTTGGAGCTCAAAAAAATAAAGTCTCTCACTGTTTCCCCATTTATCTGCCATGAAGTAATGGGACCAGATGCCATGATCTCAGTTTTAAGCCAGCTTTTTCACTCTCCTCTCTCACTTTCCTCAAGAGGCTCTTTAGTTCTTCTTTGCTTTCTGCCATAACGGTGGTGTCATCTGCATATATGAGGTTACTGATATTTCTCTCAGAAATCTTGATTCCAGCTTGTGCTTCATCCAGGCCAGCATTTCGCATGAGGTACTCTGCATATAAGTTAAATAAGCAGGGTGACAGTATACAGCCTTGACGGACTCCTTTCCCGACTTGGAACCAGTCTGTTGTTCCATGTCCAGTTTTAACTGCTGCTCCCTGACCTGCACAGTATAGTGTCTTCAAAGGGCATCCATGTTGTCACATATTGCAGCATTCCCTTTATTAAGGCTGAACAACATTCCATGGTATATAGACTATAATTTTTAATCCATTAATCTGTCCATGGACATTTAAGACACTTCTACATTTTGGTTATTGTGAATAGTGCAGCAGTGAACATGGGAGAGCTACTATCTTTCTGAGATACTGATTTCAATTATTTTGGATAATACCCAGAAGTGCAATTGCTGGGTCATATGTGACTTCTCTTTTTAATTTTTTGAGGATCTTCTCACCAGCTTCCACAATAGTGCACCATTTTGCACTCCCAACAGTCAAAAGTGTACAAGGGCCCTGATTTCCACAACCTTGTCAATACTTGTCTATACACACACATACACACACACGCATATATATATATATATATATAACAATTATAATATCCATTCTAACTGGTGTGAAGTTATCTCACTGTGATCTTAATTTTTGATTCCCTAATGATCTGTGACATTGAGCATTTTTTCATATACCCATTGGCCATTTATATGTCATCTTTGGAGAAATGTCTATTCAAGTTCTTAATTCATTTTTAAACTGGGTTATTGGTATTTTTGCTATTGAGTTGCAGCAATTCCTTACATATTTTGGAAATTAACCCCTTAACAGATGCACAATTTGCAAATACTTTATCTCCTTCTACATGTTGCCTTTTCACATTTTTTACTGTTCCCTTTGCTGTGCAAAAGCTTCCTAGTTTAATACAGTCCCATTTTTCTTATCTCTTTCATTCTGAAAATAAAATAAGGATGCACTATAGCTTCTCATTCATCAGTTAGGTAAAGAGTATCGGCTAATCAATTAATTACCTCATTTCATTTGTTGTGTATTTACTGAGCATCTACAGTGTGCCAGACACTGAATATAACAGTAATGTAAAAGATAAACCTGTCTATGTGGAGCCTACCTTCATGAGGGAAAGCAACAATAAGGAAGTAAAAAAGGAAACACATCCAGTAAAATGTCAGGCAGTAAGTGTTGCTGAAAATTAAACAGGTGAAGTAGAGAGAGACCAAATTGTTTTATGTTATTGTTTGCATCCTAAAACTAAATGAAAGCAGGAGAACCCCAAAAGCTTAATCAACACTAATGAAACACTTTAATATAATGTATTTTAAATTTAAATCTATCTCTGATATAAATATAGCTTTGTTTCTAACCAGAGAACTAAAAGGTATTTAATATGAGCATTCATGTTTCCAAGGCAGTAGTACTGTAGTTTAAGAATAGGAAATAACTCTGTATAGCCTTTACTTATATCAATAAACATCTAGATATGTCAAAAAGTTTTAAAACTATTTTCAATATATTATATATGCTCATTAAAATTATATTTAATAACATATTTTGTTTTAACCTAATAATTGTCTAACAGTTAAATGTGAATTCACAGCTTCTAAGAATATGGCCTGTATATAGAATTGAGGTAGATAAATAACATGAATAACGTTATTATGTAAATGTAAATATATAAATAAATGCAACAAGAAATATCACTACTTTTAATGTCTTGATTCCTGTATTAGATAAATCATAAAAACTAGAAAGACCACTGTTTAGATGAGGCATCCGTCAGCTTTGAGAGATAGCCATGGACTGTGACACTTGGGGTCCTTGATGTCTCTTTTAGCGCTACATCATTTTAGACTCTCCGCCATCATATAATTAAAATATCGGACTCCTCAGGCAGGTGATTTGGGTTCTCCTTCCGAAGATCACTCTTAATTTTTTTATATTAATAAAGATGAGTTTTAGTTAATTTAGGTTAATGCTGAAGTATTTCACTGTCCTTAGTGCATAAGCTCATCACAAGAGTCATTATTCAGGGACAAGCTTTGTCACGGTAACAGAGATTGTTTGACAGCCATGCTTATAAAGAGCCCCTTGGGCAGATCCCAGACAAAGGAGACCATTAGGCCTAGTTCCCGTTTTTGTTCTTCTGCCTACTAATTTCAGTGTTCTATTTACAGAGAAAATCATGAATAAACTCAAAGGGATATTCAAAATGATTCAAACTACACATCTGGAAGAAAAAGGCACCAATACCCATTGGGCAATATATTCTAGAGGAATTATTTCATGGAACACTAATCTGAAGAAAATTTTCTAAGTCTTCAAAATATACCAATAGTTTAGATTATCAGAAGATTTTACAGTATCATATAAATGCTAGGAGAGAAGCGTACTACTATAGCAGAATGCTGTTTAGTTTTTTTCCCCTTCTCTCTGCTAATAAACTACTTACAGATTTGTTCAAGGGAAAAGTAAAGTTTGGCAATTAATGTATTTGCAGTATTTTTACCAAGGTACATGTTAATGTCACTCTTCAAGATCTGGAAAAATACTCCCCAAAGTATTGTACTGATTCTGTGCTATGTATTTTTTCTTAGTGTGGTTTCATTAAATAAATATTTCTGACAATATTAGTTATCATGTATTAATGAAAGATAACTCATATACATTATTTCATTTAATATTTATACAAAGTTACAGAGAGAATACTATAAAACCAAGTTATAGGTGAGGAAATTGAGGTTTAGACAAGTTAAATGCTTTGTCCAAAATCACATGACTAGTAAGGACTGGAATAAATATTTAAACTAGATATCTGACTCCTATATCTTTCTATATGTTGCTCTAACTGTATTATAAAATATAATATTATATATTAATGATATATGATATACTATACTAATAGTGTTAACATATGATATTATATAATATTGCTATATTCCATCCAAAAAAACAGCTGACATTGGTCTTAAGAAATAAAAGATTCAGAGTTCATTACTTTCAATGTTCAGTAGTAGGTCTAGCATTTAAAACAATGATATTAATCATCATAAATTTTTGGATGGGGACATGGTATCGGGAGGCAGGTATACTGCAATGTTTTTTAGTATTTCAGTCAAGAATAATCAGTGGCGTTGGGGAGAGTTTGTGAACTATCAAACAATTCATCCGAAGAAGTAGAGAGGTTTAATATTGGTTGAAAGCATTTCCTCCCGTAATTCTATGTTTCTCTTTTGTATTGGATACTTTTCTAAGTACAGCTGATGCTCCTTTTCTCAGATAGCACATTAAAACCCTTGAAAGACACTGGTTTTCTGCCTCTATCATCACACCTTCAAATTCTGGATGTGCTCAGATATGACTGCAGGTTTTTTTGTAAATTTGTTGGGAACCGAAGGGACGATGAGTCTCTCAACAAATAAGCTTGGGCAAGTTTTCTGCTCCCCACCCTCTACTGCTTGTTAAGTTTTCCTTATCACTGAACATTAAAGTAAAAAAAAAAAAATCAATCAGAACAAAGTAAAATACTAGGATATTAAGAAGCAAACTTAAAGATACTTACTTAAGAGTGGTAATTTACCATCTCAAGAAAGTATTAGTTCACCACAGTTAACTCTAGTACAGGGAAATATATTCTTAAGGAATGGATCAATTGAGTAATGAGAATTTGAAAGATACAGCCTAGAATCCCATCATAAAGTGAAGCTAGATAATTAAAGACAATGAGGCATATTTAGAATGATAATGTGAACTGGTAGGGAAATGTGATTCAGTTTGCTAGAGCCCTAGGGATGGAGAAGAGGAAGAGTATTTGCAGGGGGAAGTATTGACTTACCTTTATGCCATTAGAAGCAGGTATAAAAGGAGCAAGCCAGTGAAGTCCACCAAAAGGTAAACAGGATTTCTGACTAGAATTCACAATGTGACATAAACAAGCCATGAGGAAACCCGTCTGGAAACTGGACAGAAGAAGAAGTCTGCTTTTCATCAGGTCTCCCAGAACTAGCATAGCTGACTAGACTGATCAAGGGTTAACTTCACAACATCCTATTTTATTTAGCTCAACTTCTAGGCTGAGTTTAGAACTGTTCATCAGGCAATGGGTCTTTTATCATTGTGTTGTAGATAACTTTTCATGTTACAAGATGTACCTTCTCTGCATAGCTGTTTTCATTACTTTGAGTATCTCTTACTATTTTTTTTATGATAATAGAACTGTACTATTCTGTTCATGCTCCATTTTGAATCCTTGACTAGCATTCAGAGAATTCTTAAATTACATTAGAATTCTATTTTTCAATTTATTATTATTTTATTAGTTATTAGTCCCTACATATTACTTTACATGACTTTGTTCCAGTGCTAAGAGTGTTTTAAAGTGCTCTTAGTAAAGATTCCAGAACTCTGACTTGACTTCCCCACTGAACTACAGACCCATATATTAAGTGCCTTCTGGAGAGATCAACTTAGACATTCCACATATACTTGAAATTTAAGATGTACAAACCAGATTTTTTTTTTTCATTTTGCTTCAACTCTGATCTTTTCTTCTGCTAGAAATTCAAGAGTCTTCAAATCAGAAATATGATGATCACCCTTACATTTTAGTTATCCTGCAATTTCTGTACTCAACTAGTTATCAAGTTTTGCCAATTATACCTCATAACCCTCAAACATAATTTTATCTCTATGCCTTTTGATAACACTGTAGTTTGCTTTCCCATGATTTCTCTTCCAAATATGAATTCAAAACACAACTTCCTCAAACTGTGACCCTGATTAATTTTAATCCATCTGAACCTCAATTTCCTTATCTCTTAAATAAGAGATATTAGATTCTGATTACTGTTTTGACTATGAAATGTAATAATGAATATGAATTAAGCAAGCATACACTGCCTAGCTTATAATAAGTACTCATTAAAGCTGCATTTACAGTTATAAAATAAATAAGTTGCAGGGATGTAATGTACAGCATAGGGAATACAGTCAATAATATTGCAATAAATTTTTATGATGACAGGTGGTTACTAAACTTAACATGGTGATCAATTCATAACATATATAAATGTTGAGTCACAATGTTGTACACCTGAAACTAATAAAATATTGTGTCAACTATAGTTAAATTAAAAAAAATTTAAAAACCAAAAGAAACCAGAAAAGTTGGGGGGAGCCATATTTGCAACAGATTTTATTGATTTATTTAAAAAAATAATACTTGAGAGTCTATGTTTGAAGGAATGGTGAAGATCACAGAATAGAAAGACCCTGTGCTCACCTCTTCTCATGAGCATATCAAAATCACAACTATCTTCAGAACAATCATCTATGAAAAAGACTGCAACTGCCAGAAAAGATCTTCTACAACCAAAGTCATAAAGAAGGAAACACAGTAACAGGTAGGAGAGCATGGATTCACAAAACAATCAAGTACCTTACCCTTAGGTGGGGGAACCCATAAACTGGGGAATAATTCTGCAGAAATTCTCCCACAGGAGTAAGAGTTCTGAGTCCCACACCAGATCCCCTGGCCTGGGGGTCCTGCAGCAGGAACACAAGGTACCAGAGCATATGGCTTTGAAGGCAGGCAGGGCTTAACTTCAGAAGTCCCAACAGACTATGGGAAATGGACTTCACTCTTAAAGGGAGCACACAAAATCTCAGGAACATTGGGAACCCGGGCAATAGCAGCAATTTGACAGGAGTCTGGGCCAGATTAATGTTGGCCCAGACTTACTTTTGGCCCTGGAGGGCCTCCCAGAGAGGTAAGGGGCAGCAGCGGCTCATCCTGTGGACATAGTCACTGGCAACAGTCACATTTGGGAATTCATTTTTCCTGCATGAACACTGTTGCTAGAGGTTGCAATCTTTGCTCATTAGTGCCAAGACCTGGCCTCACCCAATATCCTATAGGCTCCAGTGCTGGGATCCCCCAGGTCAAACAACTAATTAGATGGAGACACAGCCGTGAAGCTAGTGGTATAGAACCCACTTGCCAATGCAGGAGACATAAGAGATGTGGGTATGATCTCTGGGTTGGGAAGATCCCCTGGAGAAGGAAATGGCAACCCACTCCAGTATTCTTGACTGGAGAAGCCCATGGACAGAGGAGCCTGGCAGGCTACACAGTCCATGGGGTTGCAAAGAGTTAGACACAACTGAAGTGACTTAGCAAGCATGCAGCACAGCCCCATCCATCAGAAGACAGACTGCCTAAAGACATCCTGAGCCCACAGCCACCTCTAGATATACCTCTACATACAGCCCTGCCCATCAGAGAGTCAAGACCTAGCCCTGCCCTCCAGGAAGGCTTCATCCACCTCTGGAAGAGCCTCATCCACCAGGAAGGAGGTATTACATGCAAGAAAATCATAGTCCCTCAGTCTGCAATCCAGTCTTCCTACAGCAGGACAGGCCCTTCCCTGAGACCAGCTTGGTCCCTAGTCCTGCTCACCAGCAGGCCAACACAAGCTTTGGAACAACATAGACACCATACTCAACTAGACCCAGTCCCCCATCAATGATCTGAAATAAGCTGTGTGATCCCTGGGCCCTGCACCCAGGCTCCCAGACTTGACTCTGCCAGTAAGTACTCCAGCACTAAATCCAAGACCTGGCTTTACCCACCAATAGTCGGACAACAGCCCCAGAATCTTCTGGTCTTCATTGCTCTGACTCTACCAACCAATGAGCCAGCACTGAGGTAGAAATTATCCTAAAACTAACCTAAAACCTTTGTTCTGAATTCCTGACATGTGTCCTGAATCTGATAAATTATCAGCACTCAGATCCAGGGAAGGGCAGTAATTAATGTCTATTCCATATACCTGAGAGAAAAACAATTGGTGATCATTAGTCCATACATCTGATCCATTGTTGGGATCATGAAAAAGGATGGCAACTTAATCTGAGGATCAAGAGAAGCCATAAAAATGATTGGTTAGAAATAATGTGATTTAAGAACAGGAGCCAACCAAAAATAAACAGAATACTGCTAAAGATATAAAACCACTGTAATCCCTGCCTTTTTGGGGGGCTCTTTACCCCCTCTCATGGTCTTTGCAGAGAGCTTTGTACTTTCCTCCTCTCTTATAAATCCTATTCGCTTGCTACTGTGAGTGTTTGTGTATTTGTGGATTCCATTCTTCAGCTCCATGAACAAGAACTCAGATTCCCATTTCAGTGCTAGCCCCAGCTCCCCTTGGGCTTCTGCAGTCAGCAACCCCTGACCAGCTTCCACTGGTCAGCACAGCACCAGCCAGCACAAGGCAGGACCTGGCAACCAATCAGGCTAAGGGCCAAGCAAGCCTACTAGACCACCTACAAAGTCAGCCTGCCACAAAAGAAGGACCCACACAGTCCTCTGAGGGGAAATCCCTAGCTTGGATGAGGAGAGAGGAGTACACTGCAAGCATGAATAGGATTTCTCCTGCAGAGGACCACTTCTTCAAGGTTGAGTAACCAACCTACCATACACATAAAAATACCAAAAGCAACTTAGACAAAATGAGGTAGCAGAGTATCACTTTTGTTCCAAATGAAAGTGAAAGTTGCTCAGTCATGTCCGACTCGCTGTGATGCTATGGACTGTAGCTTGCCAGGCTCCTCCATCCATGGAATTCTCCAGGCAAGAATACTGGAGTGGATAGTTGTTCCCTTCTCCAGGGGATTTTCCCAACCTAGGAGTCAAACCCAGTCTCCCACATTGCAGGTGGAGTTTTTACTGAGTGAGGCACCAGGGAAGCCTAGACAAAGGAACAACATAAAACCTCAGAAGAACTAAGTGAAGTGGAGAGAGGCAACCCAGCTGAGACAGAGTTCCGAATAACAACTGTAAAGAGGATGAAAGAACTCAGAAGAATGGATGCACAGAAGAGAAATAGGAATTTTTTAGTGAAGAGTTAGCAAATAGAAAGAATAATCAAACAGAGATGAATAATATGATAACTGAATTGAAAAGTACACTAGAAGTAATCAATAGGAGGCTAAATGATACAGAAGAACAGATCAATGAACTGGAAGACAGAGTTAGTGGAAATCACTGCCACTGAAAAGAAAAGATAAAGAATGAATAGAAATGAGAATAGTTTAAGAGACCTCTGAGACAATATCACATGCACTAACATTCATATTATAGGGGTCCTAGAAAGAAGAGACCATGAAAGGGGCTGAGAACATATTTGAAAACATAATAGATGAAAGCTGCCCTAAACTGGCAAAGGAAAGAGTCACCTAAGTCTAAGAAGCACAGAGAGACCCATATAGGAACACACCAAGACTCTCTTTTTAATTAAAGAGACAAAAATTAAAATGAAGATAGAACATTAAAAGCAAGGGGAAAACAACAAATAACATATAAGGGAATTACCATAGCCTGTGAACTATTTCAGCAAAAATTTTGCAGATCAGAAGTGGCATGATATATTCAAAGCAATAAAAGGGAAAACCTATAATCAAGAATACCCTACACAGCAAGACACTCTTTCAGATTTATTGGAGAGATCAAAAGCCTTGCTGACAAGAAAGGCCAAAAGATTTCCACACCACCAAACAAGCTGCACCAAAAATGTTAAAGAAGCATCTCTAGGTCAAACAATATAAGGTTGGAACTAGAAATAAGAAATATGAAACCAGAAATAAGAAAATGAAAAAGCTCAATGTTAAAGTAAAAAATACAATAAAGGTAGGAAATCACCCACATACAAAGCTAGTAAGGAAGTTAAAAGACAAAAGTAGTTAAATCATCTACAACAATAGTATGCAGTTAAGGGATACTCAAAGTGATGATATCAAATATGACATAAAAAATCATTAAAACCAGTAATCACGAGGGGAACAGAGTACAAAAATAGGATTTTTTAAATGCATTTGAAACTAAGAGATGATTAACTTGAAACAGTCACACACACACATAAAAACTATACAAAAACATTACAAACCAAAAGTCTATACTAGAGATACATGCAAAAAAAGAAAAGGGAATTCAATCATAACACTGAAGATAGTCATCAAATCACAAGAGAAGAAAAGAAAGCATGGGGCGGGGGGGAACCTACAAAAATCCAAGACAATTAACAAAATGGCAATAAGAACATGTATGTATCAATATAACTATAAATGGACTAAGGCCTCTAAGCAAAATGCATAGTGATTGAAAGGATACAGAAACAAGATCGAGATATATATGTACATATATACTGCCTACAAGACACTCATCTCAGAGAGGAACAGGATGGCAGAGGAGTAGGTGGATGTGGAGTACATCTCTCTCCACGGATACATCAGGTATACACCTTCAGACACAGAATTGCATGCAGAACACCAGCTGAGAGTGGACAGGAGTACCTGACCAGCGGAAAAGAATATAAAGAACCATGCACAACTCAGTAGGATGAGGGAACTGGGGGGACAAACAGGAGTGTTAGTAGGACTGGACCTGCCCTCAGCAGGTGGGGGAACTGAGGCAGGGATCTGATCCCCACATCGGGACAATGAGTCAGAGGAGAAACATTTAAGGCTGAAAGTGAAACAGCTGATCGGTGGCAACCTAAATGGATGGAGAATCAGACAGTCCTTGCCACAGCCATACCTACCCTGGACAAGGAAGAGGGTCCCCTGGAAGGCACAGCAGCTGGGAACTGGCGTTTAGGGATTGTGGAGCAATCCCAGGGCAAGTGCTGCTGTTGACTATGGAGAGAGGGATCCCGGGGATGTGAGGGAGGAGATTGTGGTGGGAAGTGCCTGTGGAGGAAAGCCCCGGGCAGCCATGGCAGTAAGGCGATACTGCTGAGTCACACCTAGCGGGGAGGAGCCATAAGCATAGCCTCTCTCTCCTCACACATCCACGTCTGCAGCTGAACAATAGAGAGGCTGGCCCATTAAGTGCCTGATGCACTGAACTACAGGGTAGGACCCCACCCAGGGTGTCCCTTTAAGTGCCTGATGCCCCCATCTAAAAAGTAGGACCCCAGCCAGGGGGCCCTTCTCTGTGCCTGATGCATGGAACAACAGAGAAGGACTCCAAGCAAGAGAGCCCTTTAAATGTATGAATGGGTGGAGCTACAGAGAAAGACTAGCCAAAGAGGCCTTCTGAACATCAGCTACAAGAGGCTCAAGAAAAGACTCTGTTAGGGCCATAACTCATGCAGAGATGGCATTCTGTGTCCATGCACACTTGGCACCACCAGGGTCCCTGCAAGCCAAGCAGCTGCACCACTTTCATGCTCAATTCTCACTGGGGAAGAGTTACCAGAGGCAAAAAAAAAAAGTCTTGCATCTATGTGCACAGGGTTGCTTCTGTCATGTCCAGCTCTTTGTGACCCTGTAGACTGTGGCCTGCCAGGCTCCTCTGTCAGGGGGTTCTCCAGGCAAGAATATGGGAGCGTACTGGCCCATACTGGTTGCCATACCCTTCTAGAGCACTAAATTTCCTGCTGCCCTAGCCGCCAACTCCCCTGAGTAGCTGGTGCTGACCAAGCAGCTGCACCACCTCCACACCTGGCCCTCACAGGGCCAAGCGCAAGTCCCCCAGGGCAGCCTCAGGAGCAAACCCCAGTGGATGACCCACGTGCAAATATGGAAATAAAACCACAACTGAAACCCAGGGGCAGTGTGCCTAAGGAAGAAAACCCAAACCCTCCCACCAGCTGTACAAGCGGTAGATTAAATCCAAACAATTAAATGGGCAGACTCTGTGTCTATGGAATTTATAAAATGACACTGAGTGAAAGTGAAAGTGAAGTCGCTCAGTCATGTCCGACTCTGCGACCCATGGACTGTAGCCCACCAAGCTCCTCCATCCATGAGATTCTCCAGGCAAGAATACTGGAGTGGGCTGCCATTTCCTTCTCCACTGAGAGCTCCCACAAAAGAAAACACACTAGTTCTGATAGCTGTGGGCATTGGAGGCAAGAACACAGGGGAGTGGGACCAGATTAGAATCTGAGCTGCCCTCACAGGGGGTCCAGAGATCAGCACAGTATTGGAGGGCATCCTAGGGAGGTGAGCGGGACTGCAACTCTCAGCGAGGGAAAGGACATTGACAGCAATGACTCAAGAAAAACATTTATTATTCTTATGGTTTGACTTGTTCTGTAGATCCTTTTCGGAGAAGGCAATGGCACCCCACTGCAGTACTCTTGCCTGCAAAATCCCATGGACGGAGGAGCCTGGTGGCTGCAGTCCATGGGGTCGCTAAGAGTCGGACACGACTGAGCAACTTCATTTTCACTTTTCACTTTCATGCACTGGAGAAGGAAATGGCAACCCACTCCAGTGTTCTTGCCTGGAGAATCCCAGGGACGTGGAGCCTGGTAGGCTGCCGTCTATGGGGTCACACAGAGTCGGACACGACTGAAGCGACTTAGCAGCAGCAGCAGCAGCAGCAGTAGATCCTTTTAGATCTTTTTTTTGTTTGTTTCTTTTTCTTTCCTCCTCTGTTGTAGTAGTTGATTTTATTGGCACTGTGAAATCTAATTATGCTTTTGAACTTTTTTTTTTCCCCTCAGTTACACTTGTTATTGTTCTTGTAAACCTCTGCCTCTGTGTTGGACTTCTGCAGTCCTGTGGAATTTTCCTTTTTTTTAATTTTAATTTAAAAACTTTTAAACTTATTATTTTTTCTACATTTATTCCTTTGTTTGATTTTCCTACTGTTCTTTTCCCCTTGCAGTTAATCTTTAATGTATATAAATCTTCTTTATCTACCTCTATTTAATTTTCCATATCTATCCTTTCTTTCTTTCATTTTCTCTCAACATATTTATTAGCTTGATTTTCATTGCTTTATTCCTCAATTGGTACCTTCTTTTAGGTTTTTTTATTTTTGCCAGTTTGTGCTTTAGTTAGTTTTGTTCTTAACTGGTAGATATATTCTTTGGTTTCCTTTGTTCTCCAGGTCAGTCTATTGTACTTTATTTTTGTTGAGCTGTTTAGATTTTACTTATGGGTGTATATGTATATGTGTATATTCAGTCACACTTTTTATTGTTATAAACCTCTGCCTCTACATTGGGCTTCTGCAGTTCTGTGGAGTTTTCCTCCCCACCCCTACTTTTTAAATTTCTTTTTCCTTTTTTTATCTTTGCTCTTTTTATAATTTTAATTTTCTAAACCTATTATACTTTTTCTACATTTATTCCTTTGTTTGCCTTTTTTTAACCCTTGAAGTTAATCATTAATGTATATAAATCTTCTTCATATACCTCTATTTAACTTTGTATATCTATTCTTTCTTTCTTTCATTTCCTCTCATCATATGTATTAGTTTTGTTTTCATTTTTTTTTATTCCCCATTTGGCACCTTGCTTTAGTTTTGTTTTCAAGTTTGTGCTTTAGTTACTTTTGTTCTTAAATGGTAAATATAATTTTTTATTTCCTTTTTCACTGGGTCAATCTACTGTATTTTTGTTGTACTGCTTTGACTTTACTCATGGGTGTACATGTATATGTGTATATTTAATTACTTTAATTATTATTTGCCTGATTTTATAACTGTCATTTGTTTGGGGTTCATCTTTGGTTTCTCATTTTGGGGTATTTGTTTTACTCTCAATACCATAACAAACCACTTGTGGTATCCTTCTTCCTGAACAAGAATCAAGTTCTGAGCCTTTGGAGTGGGAACACTGACTCCAAGACCCTAGACTACCAGAGAACTGACCTTTAGTTCAGTTTAGTTCAGTCGCTCAGTCGTGTCCGACTCTTTGCGACCCCATGAATCGCAGCACGCCAGGCCTCCCTGTCCATCACCAACTCCCGGAGTTCACTCAGACTCACGTCCATCGAGCCGGTGATGCATCCGGCCATCTCATCCTCTGTCGTCCCCTTCTCCTCCTGCCCCAAATCCCTCCCAGCATCAGAGTCTTCTCCAATGAGTCAAGTCTTCTCATGAGGTGGCCAAAGTACTGGAGTTTCAGCTTTAGCATCATTCCTTCCAAAGAAATCCCAGGGCTGATCTCCTTCAGAATGGACGGGTTGGATCTCCTTGCAGTCCAAGGGATTCTCAAGAGTCTTCTCCAACACCACAGAACTGACCCTAGTGAGTATCAAATAGTGATAACTCACACAAAGAAAACCATTTGAAAACAAGACCCAAAAGCACCCAACCACCAGTAGCACCCTGTGCAGGACACCTCATCTAAACAACAAACAAAACAAAAATAAAAATCCTACCACCAGCAGGCAGGATTACCTCCTCACTCAGCCTTGCCCATCAGAGGAAAAACAAACAAACAAAAAACTCAGCACAAATCTCACCCTATACAAGACTTACACCAACCAATGGACCAAACTTTTGAGGGGAGAAACCAAAAGGAAGAAAGAATTCAACCTTGAAGCCATTGAAAAGGAGACCTGAAATACAATAAGTTAAAAATATATAATGAAAAGGCAGAGAAATACTACACGAATGAAGGAACAACCTAGAAACATAGAAGTCCAAGTAAATGAAGAGGAAACAGGCAACCTACCTGAAAAAGAATTCAGAATGATGATAGTAAAGATAATCAAAAACCTTGAAAACAAAATGGAGAAAATGCAAGAATCAATTAACAAAGAACTAGAAGAATTAAAGAATAAACATACAGATAAACAACACAATTACTGAAATTAAAAATACTCTAGAAGGAATCAACAGCAGAATATCTGAAGCAGAAGAATGAATCAGTAAGCTGGAAGATAAAATGGTGGAAATTACTTCAGAAGGGCAGAATAAAGTAAAAAAGGAAAAGAACTTAGGATAGTCTCAGAGACCTCTGGGACAATATCAAATGCACCAACATTCAAATCATAGGGGTCCCAGAAGAAGTTTAAAAAAAAAAAGGTATGAGAAAATTTTTGAAGAAATTAGAGTTGAAAATTTCCCCAATATGGAAAAGGAAATAGTCAATCAAGTCTAAGAGGCAGAAAGAGTCCCCCAAGACACATACTAATCAAACTAAAAAAACTAAACACAAAGAAAGAATATTAAAAGCAACAAAGGAGAAGCAACAAGTAACATACAAAGGAAATCCCATATGCTTAACAGGTGATCTTCCAGCAGAAACTCTGCAGACAAGAAGGGAATGGCAGGATATATTTAAAGTACAGAAAGGGAAAAATCTACAACCAAGATTACTCTACCTGGCAAGGATCTCATTCAAAATTGATGGATAAATAAAAAGCTTTTCAGACAAGCAAAAGTTAAGAGAATTCAGTACCACCAAACCAGCTTTACAACAAATATTAAAGGGACGCATATAGTCAAGAAATAGAAAAGAAAAAAGATCTACAAAATCAACCGCAAATGATCAAGAAAATGGCAACAGGAATACATATATCAATAATTACTTTAAATGTAAATGGATTAAATGCTCCAACCAAAAGAAACAGACTGGCTGAATGGACACAAAAACAAGACCCATATACATATGTCTACAAGAAACCCACTTCTAGACCATATAGACTGAAAGTGAGAGGATGGAAAAAAATATTCCATGCAAATGGGAAGCAAAAGAAAGCTGATGTAGCAATCTTCATATCAGATAAAATATACCTTAAAATAAAGACTACAAGAGATAAGGAAGGACACTACATAATGATCAAGGGATCAATCCAAGAGGAAAATATAACAATTGTAAATATCCATGCACCCAACATAGGAGCACCTCAATATATAAGACAAATACTAACAGACATAAAAGAAGAAACCAACAGTAATACAATAATAGTAGGAGACTTTAACACCCCACTCACACCAATGGACAGATCATCAAAACAATTAGGAAACAAATTTTAAATGATACATTAGATGAGATGGATCTCACTGATATCTTCAGGACATTCCATCCAAACACAGAATACATCTTCTCAAGTGCACATGGAACATTCTCCAGGACAGACCACATCTTGGGTACAAACCAAACCTCAGTAAATTTAAGAAAATTAAAATCGTATCAAGCATCTTCTCCAACCACAATGCTATGAGACTAGATATCAATTAAAAGAAAAAAACTAAGAAGCACAAATTCATGGAGATTAAAAAACATGTGTCTAAATAACCAACAGGTGCTGAAGAAATCAAAAGGGAAATACAAAAATTTCTAGAAACAAATGACAATGGAAACACGACAACTCAAAACCTGTGGGATGCAGCAAAAGCAGTTCTAAGAGGGAAGTTTATAGCAATACAGTCCTACCTCAAGAAGCAAAAACAAGTAGACCACCTAACTTTACACCTAAAACTACTGGATAAAGAACAAAAATACCCCAAAATTAGTAGAAGGAAAGAAATCATAAAGATTTCTGAGCAGAAATAAATGAAAAAGAAGTGAAAGTAACAACAGTAAAGATTAATAAAATTAAAAGCTGGTTCTTTGAGAAGATAAACCAAACCGACAAACCTTTAGCCAGACTCATCAAGAAACAAAGAGAGAAGAATCAAATCAACAAAATTAGAAATGAAAAAGGAGAGGTTACAACAGACAATGCAGAAATACAAAAGATTATAAGAGACTATTACAAACAGCTCTATGGCAATAAAATGGATCACCTGGAAGAAATGGACGGATTCTTAGAAAAGTTCAATCTTCTAAGACTGAACCAGGAAGAAATAGGAATTATGAACAACTCAATTATAAGCCCTGAAACTGAAGCTGTGATCAAAAATCTCCCGAAAAACAAAAGCCCAGGACCAGAAGGCTTCACAGGAGAATTCTATCAACCATTTAGAAAAGAACTAATGCCTATCCTTCTAAAAACCTTTCAAAAAATTGCAGAGGAAGGAACACTTCCAAACTCATTCTATGAGGCCACCATCACCCCGATACCAAAACCAAAGACAACACACAAAAAAAGAAAACTACAGGCCAATGTCACTGGTGAACATACAGGCAAAAATCTTCAACAAAATTTTAGCAAACAGAATTCAGCAACACATCAAAAAGCTAATACACCATGATCAAGTTGGGTTTATTCCAGGGATGCAAGGATTCTTCAATATATGCAAATCAATCAATGAGATACACCATATTAACAAATTGAGTGATAAAAACCATATGATACTCTCAATAGATGCATAAAAAGCCTTTGAAAAAATTTAGCACCCATTTACAATTAAAACTCTTCAAAAAATGGGCACAGAATGAACCTACCTCAACATAGTAAAGGCGATATATGATAAGCCTACAGCAAACATTATTCTCAAATACTGAAAAACTGAAAGCATTCCCGTAAGATCAGGAACAAGACAAGGGTGTCTATTTTCACCACTATTATTCAACATAGTTCTGGAAATCCTTGCTACAGCAATCAGAGAAGAAAAAGAAATAAAAGGAATCCAGATCAGAAAAGAAGTAAAGCTCTCTCTGTTTGCAGATGACATGATACTGTACATAGAAAACCCTAAAGATAGTGTCAGAAAATTACTAGAGCTAATCAGTGAATTTGGCATAGTCAATAAAGCAGAAATACATGTTTTTCTGGAATTCTCTTTCTTTTTTCATGATCCAGCAGATGTTGGCAATTTGATCTCTGGTTCCTCTGCCTTTTCTAAAACCAGCTTGAACATCTGGAAGTTCACGGTTCACGTACTGCTGAAGCCCGGCTTGCAGAATTTTGAGCTTACTTTACTAGCATGTGAGATGAGTGCAATTGTGCAGTAGTTTGAGCATTCTTTGGCATTGCCTTTCTTTGGGATTGGAATGAAAACGGACCTTTTCCAGTCCTGTGGCCACTGCTGAGTTTTCCAAATTTGCTGGCATTTGAGTGCAGCACTTTCACAGCATCATCTTTCAGGATTTGAAATAGCTCAAATGGAATTCCATCACCTCCACTAGCTTTGTCCATAGTGTTGTTTTCTAAGGCCCACTTGACTTCACATTCCAGGATGTCTGGCTCTAGATGAGTGATCACACCATCGTGATTATCTTGGTCATGAAGATCTTTTTCATACAGTTCTTCTGTGTATTCTTGCCACCTCTTCTTAATATCTTCTGCTTCTGTTAGGTCCATACCATGTCTGTCCTTTATCGAGCCCATCTTTGCATGAAATGTTCCCTTGGTATCTAATTTTCATGAAGAGATCTCTAGTCTTTCCCATTCGGTTGTTTTCCTCTATTTCTTTCCATTGATTGTGGAGGAAGGCTTTCTTATCTCTCCTTGCTTTATTGACTATGCCAAAGCCTTTGACTGTGTGGATCATAATAAACTGTGGAAAATGCTGACAGAGATGGGACTACCAGACCACCTGACTTGCCTCTTGAGAAACCTATATGCAGGTCAGGAAGCAACAGTTAGAACTGGACTTGGACCAACAGACTGGTTCCAAATAGGAAAAGGAGTACATCAACACTGTATATTGTCACCCTGCTTATTTAACTTCTATGCAGAGTACATCATGAGAAACGCTGGGCTGAAAGAAGCACAAGCTGGAATCAAGATTGCCGGGAGAAATAACAATAACTTCAGATATGCAGAAAATACCACCCTTATGGCAGAAAGTGAAGAGGAACTAAAAAGCCTCTTGATGAAAGTGAAAGAGGAGAGTGAGAAATCTGGCTTAAAGCTCAACATTCAGAAAACAAAAATCATGGCATCTGGTCCCATCACTTCATGGGAAATAGATGGGGAAACAGTGTCAGACTTTATTTTTGGGGGCTCCAAAATCACTGCAGATGGTGACTGCAGCCATGAAATTAAAAGATGCTTGCTCCTTAGAAGGAAAGTTATGTCCAACCTAGATATCATATTAAAAAGCAGAGACATTACTTTGCCGACAAAGGTCCGTCTAGTCAAGGCTATGGTTCTTCCTGTGGTCATGTATGGATGTGAAAGTTGGACTGTGAAGAAAGCTGAGCACTGAAGAATTGATGCTTTTGAAATGTGGTGTTGGAGAAGACTCTTGAGAGTCCCTTGGACTGCAAGGAGATCCAACCAGTCCATTCTAAAGGAGATAAGTCCTGGGTATTCATTGGAAGAACTGATGCTGAGGCTGAAACTCCAATACTTTGGCCACCTCATGCGAAGAGTTGACTCATTGGAAAAGACTCTGATTCTGGGAGGGTTTGGGGGCAGTAGGTGAAGGAGACGACAGAGGATGAGATGGCTGGATGGCATCACCAACTGATGGACATGAGTTTGAGTGAACTCCGGGAGTTGGTGATGGACAGGGAGGCCTGGCGTGCTGTGATTCATGGGGTCACAAAGAGCTGAACACGACTGTGTGACTGAACTGAACTGAGTTGAGGAATAAACTTACCCAAGGAGACAAAAGTACTGTACATAGAAAATTATAAGACACTAATGAAAGAAATCAAATATGACATAAACAGATGCAGAGATATTCCATGTTCTTGGGTGGGAAGAATCAGTATTTTGAAAATGACTATACTACCAAGTGCAATCTACAGATTCAATGTGATCCCTATCAAACTACCAACAACATTTTTCACAGAACTAGAATAAAAAATTTCATAATTCATATGGAAACACCAAAGACCCCAAATAGGCAAAGCAGTCTTGAGAAAGAAGAATAGAGCTAGAGGAATCAACCTTCCTGACTTCAGATTATACTATAAAGATACATCATCAAGACAGTATGGTACTGGCACAAAAACAGAAATATAGACCAATGAATCAAGATAGAATGCTCAGAAATAAACCCATGCACCTATGGGTCCCTTATTTTTGACAAAGGAGGCAAGAATATATAATAGGGCATAAACAGCCTCTTCAATAAATGGTGCTGGGAAAACTGGACAGCTACATGTAAAAGAATTAAATTAGAACACTTCCTAACACCATACACCGGAGAAGGCAATGGCACCCCACTCAAATACTCTTTCTTGCCTGGAAAATCCCATGGACCGAGGAGCCTGGTAGGCTGTAGTCCATGAGGTCGCTAAGAGTCGGACACGACTGAGCAACTTCACTTTCACTTTTCACTTTCATGCATTGGAGAAGGAAATGGCAACCCACTGCAGTGTTCTTGCCTGGAGAGTCCCAGGGACGGGGAGCCTGGTGGGCTGCCGTCTATGGGGTCGCACAGAGTCGGACATGACTAAAGCGACTTAGCAGCAGCAGCAGCAGCAACACCATACACAAAGAAAAACTCAAAATGGATTAAAGACCTAAATGTAAAACCAGAAGCTATAAAACTCTTTAAAAAAAAACATAGGCAGAACACTCAATGACGCAAATCAAAGCAAGAATCTCTATGACCCACCTCCTACAGTAACAGAAATAAAAACAAAAGTAAACAAGTGGGACCTGATTAAACTTAAAAGCTTTTACACAGCAAAGAAAACTATAAGCAACGTGAAAAGACAACCCTCAGAATGGGAGAAAATAATAGCAAATGAAACCATTACAAAGGATTAATTTCCAAAATATACAAGCAGCTCATACAACTCAATACCAAAAAAAAAAAAAAAACAAACAGGCCAATCAAAAAGTGGGAAAAAGACCTTATCAGGCATTTCTCCAAAGAAGACATACAGATGGCTAACAAACACATGAAAAGATGCTCAACATTGCACATTATTAGAGAAAAGCAAATCCAAATTACAATGAGAGATCATGTCCCATTGGTCAGAATGGCCATTATCAAAGAGTCTACAAACAATAAATGCTGGAAAGGGTGTGGAGAAAAGGGAACGCTCTTGCATTGTCTGTGGGAATGTAAATGGATACAGCCACTATGGAAGACGGTATGGAGATTCCTTAAAAAACTAGGAATAAAACCACCATATGACCCAGCAATCACACTCCTAGGCATATATGCTGAGGAAACCAAAATTGAAAAAGACACTGTAGCACTATTTTCAGTAGCTAGAACCTGGAAGCAACCTAAATGTCCATGAACAGATGAATGGATAAAGAAGTTGTGGTAAATATACACAAAAGAATATTACTCAGCCATAAAAAGGAACACATCTGAGTCAGTTCTAATGTGGAGGATGAACCTAGAACTATTATACAGAGTGAAGTCAGAAAGAGAAAGATGAATATCATATTCTAATGCATATATATGGCATCTATAAAAACGGTACTGAGGAATTTACTTACAGTGCAGCAGTGGAGAAACAGACATCAGTTCAGTTCAGTCGCTCAGTCGTGTCCGACTCTTTGCGACCCCATGAATCGCAGCACGCCAGGCCTCTCTGTCCATCACCAACTCCCGGAGTTCACTCAAACTCACATCCATCGAGTCAGTGATGCCATCCAGCTATCTCATCCTCTGTCGTCCCCTTCTCCTCCTACCCCCAATCCCTCCCAGCATCAGAGTCTTTTCCAATGAGTCAACTCTTCACATGAGGTGGCCAAAGTACTGGAGTTTCAGCTTTAGCATCATTCCTTCCAAAGAAATCCCAGGGCTGATCTCCTTCAGAATGGACATAGGGAATAGAATTATGGACATGGGGAGAGGGGAGGAGAGGGTGAGATGTATGGAAAGAGTAACATGGAAACTTACATTACCATTTAAAATAGATAGCCAATGGGAATTTGCTGTATGACTCAGGAAACTCAAACAGGGGCTCTGTATTAACCTAGAGGGGTAGTTTGGAGAGAGACATGGGAGAGAGATTCAAAGGGAGGGGATATATGTACACCTATGGCTGAGTCATGTTGAGATTTGACAGAAAACAACAAAATTCTGTAAAGCAATTACCCTTCAATAAAAAAATAAATTAACTGTTTTTAAAAGCTAAAAAAAAAAAAAGAAAGACTATGAAGGAAAGATTCCGAAGACAAGTGCTTAAGTCCGATGCACAAATAAAATCAGTTATTTGTGCATTATTGTCACAAAATCTACACACATTTTAATGTATTCAAATATTTTGCATTTTGCAAGAAAGTCTTTTTAATTTTGTTTAAAAAAAGAAGAGACACCTCAGATCTAGAGTTGCACAGACTGAAAGTGAGGGTACAGAAAAAGGTATCCACAGTAACCAAGACAGTATGGTACTGGTACAAAAAACAGAAACATAGACCAGTGATACAGAATGGAAAACCTACAGAAAAACCCACATATCTATGATCACCTAATCTATAACAAAGGAGGCAAGAATATAAAATAGAGAAAAGACAGCCTCTTCAATAAGTGGTACTGAGAAATCTGGACAATTGCGTTTAAAAAATGAAATTAGAACACTAATACCATAGAACCTAACATCATATTAGAACCTAACTTACAGCTACATGTAAAAAAAATAATAATAATAGAACCTAACACCATACACAAAAATAAATTCAAACTGGACTAAAAACCTAAACGTTAAGATCAGACACTATAAAATCCTTAGAGGAAAACAGAAAAAACACTGACCACAGCAAGCTCTTTTTTGACCCACCTCCTAGGGTAATAAAAATAAAAACTTATGGTCAATTAATGTACAACAAAAGAAGCAACAATATACAATGGAGAAAAGACAGTCTCTTCAACCAGAAAAACTGGACCGCTACATGTAAAAGAATGAAATTAGAACATTCCGTAACACTGTATATAAAAATAAACTCGAAAAGGATTAAAGACTAAAATGTAAGACCAGATACTAAAATCCTTAGAGGAAAACAAAGGCAGAGTACTCTCTGATATAAATTGCAGCAATACTATTTTGGATCTCTCTCCTAAAGCAAAGAAAACAGAAGTAAAAATAAACAAATGGGACTCAGTTAAACTAATGAAAAGAAAACCTGCCAAATTGAAGAAGCTACTTGAAAATTATCTGACCAATCAGCAGTTAGAAGCCATATTAAATCATTAATAAGATTTTAATGTTGGATTCTCTGTATTAGTCCTCAAATTTTCTTTCTTGTTTTCTATCCTAGTTATCTTTTTTCCTCTAATTTTCTGAGAGGTAACTCAATTCTGCCTTCTATCTCTTCTAATTAATTTTACAATCCTACTATTATATTTATAATTTCCATGAAAATTTCATTGTATTATTCTATTTATTTTATATTATTCATTGTATTTCATTCTATTATTTTTAGCATCCTATTACTATTTAACATATGTAATACATTCACTTTCTACCTTCTACCTCCAACTTCTTCCAAGTTACTTTTGCTTTAGCCTTTGTTTCCTTAAACATCTGGTGACCTTTTATTTATTCATATTTATGTATGGGACCTGAGAAAGCTATATGCATGAAAGTGACTCATCAACTGTTGGCTGTAAAATAACCAACTGGGTCATTTCAGTGAGAAAATTATGGCTTTGTTATATCTCAGATCTTTTCTATTGTGCTGTTCAGAATGGTAGAGGACGCACAGTAAATGTGCTTCCTAAAAGGAAGAAGCCTGCTATCTAGCATTCTGTGAAAAACATACAGGAAGAAGGCTGGGGAATTTCAATATTTGTAACAAACTTTTCACTTAGCCCCTCTTTTCTTTACAGTGCTCACTCCCAGCTGGGACTCTGTTCCCCAAGAAAATCATAAACCTCTGGTTTTCTTTGGGAAAAAGCAGTTTTTCTGGTTTCTCTTTGTTGCACAAGCAGTCTCTTTGTTGAGATCAGAAGGTCCAACTCCTTACTCTAACTTTCTGTAATTTACCACACTTAGCTCCATGTTAAAGGTAACAGGTATTGTCTCTCTGAGACTTTGGGGTTTTGCAGTGTAAGCTGGGATACTTTGGGCTTTCTCCATAGCAATCTTAAAAACTAACTTTCTCAGGTCAGGCATCTGCCTTCTAACTTCAAAAACATTTTTTCTTAATTATTCTAATTTTTGAAATTTCTCAGCTCTTAATATTTTAGGGTCTCAAAAAGTAGTAGAACCAAATGAGACCTTAATGAGTGGTTCAACACACCATCTTAAACAAGGCTGACCTAATGCTGAACACTTGAAAGGCTGAATTCAGTATAAGATTAGTCATGTGGTTCAGGGCAAAATGAATCAACCAACAGGGGAAATTATTCAGCTGCAAAGAGGAAAGGAGCGTCCCAGGTGGCTCAGTGGTAAAGAATCCACCCATCAATGCAAGAGACACAGGAGACTTGGGTTCGATCTCTGGGTGGGGAATATCCCATGGTGAAGGAAATGGCAACCCACTCTAGTATTCTTGTCTGGTGAATCCCATGGACAGAGGAGTCTGGCGGGCTATGGTCTGTGGGGGTCACAAACAGCCGGACACGACTGAGCAACTGAGCGCTTATGCACACACAAAGGGGGAAAGATAAGACAGGAATACAGAAAGCCTTCCTCCATGATATAACAAGGAAGAGATGATGTTATTGTTAAATAGAGGCCTAACTACACGCTGAAATCCTACTACCAGAGACAGAAAAGCCAAGAATCTATTAATTTACTATTCTTAGAGGCCAGGTTTACAAAACTGATCAACTGAACAAACTCCAGGAAATAGTGACGGACAGGGAAGCATGGTGTGCAGCCGTCCACGGTGTCTCAAAGAGTTGAACACAACTTAGCGACTGAACAACATCAATTAGATTCTTTATGGAAGATTAGAAGAATGGCCAAAAAATTACATTGCTTAACTATTCAAATACTAGATGGTTATTAGGAAATGCTATAGATCAGTCCTTCTCAAAATTTAATGTGTATATAAATCACATGAGGATCTTTTTAAAATGCTAATTCTCATTCAGTATATCTGCATAGGGACTTGAGAACATCTTTAAACAAGTTCTCAGGTTATTCTGTTACTACTAGTTTACAGGCCACACTTTGAGATGCCAGATTTTTTAAAGCCTCTTAAATAATTCTAACATGCAAAAAAGTTGGAAAGTCACTAGACTAATTCACTTCCTTCAAATTGGCAGTATTAACAAAGCCGGGTATAACTTTATGAAACTTACTTTGTTATAGGTAAGCTGAGTCAATTAAAGAACAAAATTCCTCTACAACTATTCTTCCTCTTTGACTACCTCTCTTTTAAAAAAATCATTAACTCAGAGAGAAAACATTCATTGAGTACCTATTCAATGTTAGGTACTGTCCTCAGAAAAACAAATAAAGACCAACTGAAAAAGACAAGCAAGCAAATAAATTGCCCCAGAAGTCCCATGTTCAATAAAGTGCTACTATTTATGCATACCACTCCATTCATGGGAGAAAAAACATGAAGTTACCAAGAATCATGCTGAAAAAAAAAAAAATGAAAAAAAATAAAAAATAAAAAAAATAAAAAAAAAAAGGACAAAAAAAAAAAGAATCATGCTGAAATTCAAAGGGAAAATATTTCTATAAAACTGTTTTCCTATAAGAACTTCAAGATTGTAGAAAATGCCTTGAACCATGCAAAAAAAAAAAAGTCTTCACTTGAAAAAGAATATACTCTTTTCTGTGTATACACTATAGGGCATAGAATAGGAATAGAACTTTTAAATTTTGTATTAATCATATTATCTAGATATAGCATACCCTTTCTCCATTACACTCTGTTATCTTATCAGATCAGATCAGTCGCTCAGTCGTGTCCGACTCTGCAACCCCATGAATCGCAGCACGCCAGGCCTCCCTGTCCATCACCAGCTCTCAGAGTTCACCCAAATTCATGTCCATCGAGTCATTGATGCCATCCAGCCATCTCATCCTCTGTCGTCCCCTTCACCTACTGCCCCCAATCCCTCCCAGCATCAGGGTCTTTTTCAGTGAATCAACTCTCTGCATGAGGTGGCCAAAGTATTGGAGTTTCAGCCTCAGCATCAGTCCTTCCAATGAACATCCAGGACTGGTCTCCTTTAGGATGGACTGGTTGGATCTCCTTGCAGTCCAAGGGACTCGCAAGAGTCTTCTCCAACACCACAGTTCAAAAGCATCAATTCTTCGGCACTCAGCTTTCTTCACAATCCAACTGTCACATCCATACATCAATACTACTGGAAAAACCATAGCCTTGACTAGATGGACCTTTGTTGGCAAAATAATGTCTCTGCTTTTCAATATGCTCTCTAGGTTGGCCATAACTTTCCTTCCAAGGAGTAAGTGTCTTTTAATTTCATGGCTGCAGTCACCATCTCCAGTGATTTTGGAGCCCCTCAAAATAAAGTCTGACACTGTTTCCACTGTTTCCCCATCTATTTCCCATGAAGCGATGGGACCAGATGCCATGATCTTCGTTTTCTGAATGTTGAGCTTTAAGCCAACTTTTTCACTCTCCTCTTTCACTTTCATCAAGAGTATTTTGTCTTAATTCCTATTTGCTGTTTTCTATGTTTTCTTTCATATAACATGAAAACTATTACTTTTATTTTTTGCTTTTAGCATAGGCAGCATTTTTGCAAATGCTTTTTCTCTGATTTCTCTAACCATTTTTTATTGTGGTACAATATAGAACATAAAATTTATCATTTTAACCATTTTTATGTGTACATTCTGTGGCATTAAGTACATCCACATTTTGGGCAATCATCACTACCATTTGCCTCCAGAGCTTTTTCATCCTCCCCAATTGAAATTCTGTACCCATTAAACATGAACTCCCAATTCTCCCCTCCCTCCAACCTTTGTAAACCATTATTTTACTTTCTATCTCTATGAATTTGACCACTCAAGGAACTTCATATAAATGGAATCGTATAGTATTTGTCTTTTTGTGGCTGGTTTATTTTATTTAGCATAATGTCCTCAGGGTTCATGCATGTAACAACATGTGAAAACTTCCTTTCATTTTAAGGCTATTATTTCATTGTATCTTTATACATCATGTTTATCCCTTCATCATCTTTATCATCATGTTTATCCCTTCATCTACTGACAGCACTTGGGTTACTTCTACCTGCTGGATGTTGTAAATAATGCTGCTATGAACACAAGTATACAAATATCTGAATTTCTTCTTTCACTTCTTTAGGTATGTATCCAAAAACAGAATTTCTGGATATGGCAGTTCCATATTTAAGTTTTTAAGAATGATCATATTGTTTTCAATTTATTATATATGCAATAATTTCAATATATATATATAATTATTTATGTACCTATTTTATATCAAGCCACATAAAATATCAGTAATTCTTTCACTCACTTCAGTCACTCAGTTATGTCAAATTTTTTGCAGCTCCATCGACTGCAGCACACCAGGCTTCCCTGTCCATCACCAACTCCCAGAGCTTTCTCAAACTCATACACATCTAGTCAGTGACCCATCCAACCATCTCATCCTCTGTCGTCCCTTTCTCCTCCTGTCTTCAATCTTTCCCAGAATCAGGGTCTTTTCTAAGGAGTCAGTTCTTCACATCGGTTGGCCAAAGTACTGAAGCTTCAGACTCAGCATCAGTCCTTCCAATGAATATTCAGGACTGATTTCCTTTAGGATTGATCTCCTTGCAGTCCAAGGGACTCTTAAGAGTCTTCTATAGCACAGTTCAAAAATATCAGTTCTTCAGCGCTCAGCTTTCTTTATGGGCCAACTCTCACATCAATACATGACTACTGGAAAAACCATAGTTTTTGACTAGACAGATTTTGTCAGCAAAGTAATGTCTCTGCTTTTTATTATGCTGTCTTAAAAGTGGATTTAATATGCTATCTATACAAAGTGGAAATTGTATAGGCTCAATCTGTAATAACAAATGCTTTAGATTTTAAAATTAATAAGAAACTAAATTTTAAAATAATTAACCACTAGAACTTCCCTGATGGCTCAGTGGGTAAAGAATTCACCTGCAATGCAGGAGACCCAGGAAATGTGGGTTCAATCCTTGGGTCAGGAAGATCATGGTGACCCACGCCATTATTCTTGCCTGAAAATTTCCATGGACAGAGGAGTCTAGGGGACTATAGTCCAAAGGGTTGCAAAGAGTTGGACATGACTGAGTGGACTAAGCACAGGAAACCTTTACAGATGCTTACATAACTCTTGCATTGATGAGAACATGAAAAATAACAATATGGTCATTTTACAATATAAAACACAAAGAAATAGAAAAACCTTAGTAGAATTATAATCAGGACAGAAGCTTAAGTTTTTTTCAAAAAACTTTGTTCATGAAATGTATCCAACTCTAAAGTTCTATAAATGAGTTCCCAAATTCTCAAAGAACAGATAAGTCTTGTGTAAAATGTTTGAAAAATAGCTATTATTATTATAATGCCAAACTTAGCAGATTTTTTATGAAATGAAGCAAGCCAATCTCACTGAATAGATGTTAAGTGCTAAATTCTAAATAATAAGTTAGCAAATTGAATCCTGCAGTCTCTCATAAAATAATACATGTCCAGTTTTATTTCAGAAATACAAAAGGTACTGCATCGTTCATTCTCAGCAGTTGATCCTGCCTCTTACTTCACTTAGAAGACAGAGCTCACGCACTGTAAATATTACGGATGTTTCTCTTTTAATATTTAGCATCTTTGCAATGCTAACCTTCCAGCTGGCCTTTCAATTCCATTAGTATTTTTTCCCATCATTTTATTCCCACTTCAATTTCCCACATCATCAATGAGCCCTCTCCATTGGCTCATTCCTTTATTCCTGCATCACCAAGTTTTGAGTAATAATTCTTCTCTTCACAGAATTAGTTTTCTACTCCACTCCCTTGCCATATACTTATTCTGAAACCATCTGCAACTTATATTCTGTCCCATCTTTGTCCCACTTCCCTCAACATGTCCATCTTATTTATCCAAACAAGTAGATTTTTCTCATATTTTGCAGTCACTGATTGATCTACAAAATTAATGCTGTTGACCACTCTTCTTTGCCTGTAGTGATTCATTCTTTTTCCAGTCTCCTTCTACCTCTCAGAATGCTTTTCTCAGGCTTCTTTGCCAAGTTCCTCTTCTCCATTCATCCATACAGCTGTGTCTGTCATTGGTCCTCTTCTCACTCATTTCTCTCTTCCTAATGAACTGATACATTCTTTAACTTCAAAAAACACTACCATATTATGTTGCTATATTACTAAATAACCTATGGAAAGAACAAAGAAAGGGGCCTGAGGACAGAACAATTTCCATACATCTTTCTGCTCCATTCCTTCTATCCTTATACAATTCTTCCTCCTCTTTCTACATTAATTTTCAACTCCTTTTCTAATATTTTGACTCTGAGATCTGAAATTCAAAATATTATCCAAACATTATCCAAATTACTATTATCCAAAATAATAGTAAATTTTTCTTAATTAATTAGAGTAGATTCTTAGAAAAAGACACTTAAGCAAGCAAATGGAGAAGGCAATGGCACCCTACTCCAGTACTCTTGCCTGGAAAATCCCATGAATGGAGGAGCCTGGTAAGCTGCAGTCCATGGGGTCGCTAGGAGTCGGACAGTAAGCAAAGCTCTTGCTATATCTACATTAGTAGCTGCTAGAGAGCTAGTCCTTCACTACCTTCTCCTTGAATTTTTCAAATCAAGTCCTGCTAATCTATTGATGTTTACTTCTATGATATTACATGGTCTGCCAAGCCTGTCCCTTCTTGTGGAAAATTAATGGGAAAATAAAGTACCAAATAATCCCTTACATTAGAATAAACAGTTAATCAGACAGTTCTAAAAACTAATGAGGTAGATTATGTGATTCTGAAAGAATCCACAGGTCATATTTTAGAATTTGTATAAAATATAACTATCAAATAATCATATAAAATTATATGCAAGACCACAAATAAGATTATATATTTAACCTGAAAATTATGCTGGGTTTTCATAGAATCTCATATATTGGTAAGCAAACTTTATTATGAGGATCTTTTTCCTTTCTTATTAAAAAAAAAGCCCAATACTCTTTATTTATGAAAAACTGTACCCTTATTGGCCAACACAATATTTATTGAATATTTTGAAAAGCCTTAAAAGAATATGGCAAAAACAGTTTTTCCTTCCTTCAAGTTTATGACTGAGTTAATACTGGATAAAATTCAAAATGATTTGAGGAATATGAAGTAGACTTATCAGGTTCCTTGAGTTGAGAACAAGGGGAGAGGTATCTTTGAATCCATTTACTTAGAGGTAAAAATCTCAACTCTGACACCTGCACCATTGCAGGCACTTATTATGCAGTGTCTGCTCATGAAGTCTATTCATCTAGACTGCAAGCTGACATCTCACCCAAAACTTAGAAAACTTTAGGCCCAACAGATGTGTAATATGTTTTACCCACTAATCTGGCAGTCCTAGAAAAACTGTTTCCCATAACACATTTTATATACTGTGGATATTTCAGTGCCAGAATTGGTGTTGGCTCATTAAAATCTGTGGAAAATCTAAAAAGTATATATTAGCCCAGCAGGCATTTCCCTGGGATGAATAATTCAGAATAAGCACATAAATTTGGTTTGTGGTTGCTCAAATTCCTATTCTTACACCAAATACACTGTCTCCATAGAACCAGATAAAATAACCGCTGTAGAATTTATTAAAAATGGCTCTAACAAGTAGAGCAAGGTGCCATGACTACACAGAACATGAAACTTTTCTCCACATTGACAAATGTTATTAATAGCATTAGCATAAACATAAGAATGAAAACAGCTACTAACTAGTTTTGGCGTTAGGCATCACTGAGAGTCATTCCAACTTGCCGCCATCTATTTTAGAATTGATAAATGCTTGCCAACTGGAGCTTTTAGAAAATATACCCCATTTTATTAAGTAAAATACGCTAGAAATAGGAGAGATTACGAGAAAGCCCTTTTTCTAACTCTCATATCTGCCCAGTGTCAAGACCTGCCAACTGTGTTCTCCACATGAGGGGTTTGTTTCCAGTTTCTCTGCTTTCATTCCAAAGAAGACCCTTACTAACTTCTTTACACAATATTGCAATAATCCCGTTTTTCCTCTTCATTCTTTCTTCCACCAGTTTCTATCTCAAATCAATTCTGTCACTGCAGTCATTTTGTTGTTGTTGTTGTTTTGTGAAGTCGCTCAGTCGTGTCCGACTCTTTGCGACCCCGTGAACTGTAGCCCACCAGGCTCCTCCGTCCTTGGGATTCTCCAGGCAAGAATAGAATGGGTTGCCATTTCCTTCTCCAGGGGAACTTCCCAATCCAGGGATCGAACCTAGGTCTCCCGCATTGCAGGCAGACGCTTTAACCTCTGCGCCACCAGGGAAGCCTATGTGTTTATTCAGTAACATTGATTACTTGCAAAATACTTTTAGTGGCAATCTGCTGCCCAGGAATAAAGCTTCCATTCTTTAATCTTCAGTTCTCCAAAGTAAATCTCTAAAGTTTCATTATGTCTAGAACTTATTTATGCATTTTAAAAAAATAGTCTTTCAGGTGACCAAATACATCCCTTTTCTTTCTCTCTTTTCATTAACTTAAAATTTTTTCCCTTTCCTTTATACCTACGTAAGGCCTATAATTTAAGAATCAGCTTAAATCCATCTACCTAAATAAAACTTCCTCTCAGTTCAGTTCAGTCGCTCAGTCGTATCCGACTCTTTGCGACCCCATGAATTGCAGCACGCCAGGCCTCCCTGTCCATCACCATCTCCCGGAGTCCACTCAGACTCATGTCCATCGAGTCAGTAATGCCATCCAGCCATCTCATCCTCTGTTGTTCCCTTCTCCTCCTGCCCCCAATCCCTCCAGGCATCAGAGTCTTTTCCAATGAGTCAACTCTTTGCATGAGGTGGCCAAAGTACTGGGGTTTCAGCTTTAGCATCATTTCTTCCAAAGAAATCCCAGGGCCGATCTCCTTCAGAATGGACTGGTTGGATCTCCTTGCAGTCCAAGGGACTCTCAAGAGTCTTCTCCAACACCACAGTTCAAAAGCATCAATTCTTCAGAGCTCAGCCTTCTTCACAGTCCAACTCTCACATTCAAACATGACCACTGGAAAAACCATAGTCTTGACTAGATGGACCTTAGTTGGCAAAGTAACGTCTCTGCTTTTGAATATGCTATCTAGGTTGGTCATAACTTTTCTTCCAAGGAGTAAGCATATTTTAATTTCATGGCTGCAGTCACCATCTCCAGTGATTTTGGAGCCCCCCAACATGAAGTCTGACACTGTTTCCACTGTTTCCCCTGCTATTTCCCATGAAGTGATGGGATGCCATGATCTTCGTTTTCTGAATGTTGAGCTTTAAGCCAACTGTTTCACTCTCATATTTCACTTTCATCAAGAGGCTTTTTACTTCCTCTTCACTTTCTGCCATAAGGGTGGTGTTATCTGCATATCTGAGGTTATTGATATTTCTCCTGGCCATCTTGATTCCAGCTTGTGTTTCTTCCAGTCCAGCGTTTCGCATGATGTACCCTGCATAGAAGTTAAATAAGCAGGGTGACAATATACAGCCTTGACATACTCCTTTTCCTATTTGGAACCAGTCTGTTGTTCCATGTCCAGTTCTAACTATTGCTTCCTGACCTGCATACAGATTTCTCAAGAGGCAGGTCAGGTGGTCTGGTATTCCCATATCTCTCAGAATGTTCCACAACTTGTTGTGATCCACACAGTCAAAGGCTTTGGCATAGTCAATAAAGCAGAAAGAGATGTGTTTCTGGAACTCTCTTGCTTTTTCCATGATCCAGTGGATGTTGGCAATTTGATCTCTGGTTCCTCTGGCTTTTCTAAAACCAGCCTGAACATCTGGAAGTTCACGGTTCACGTATTGCTTAAGCCTGGCTTGCAGAATTTTGAGCATTACTTTACTAGCATGTGAGATGAGTGCAATTGTGCAGCAGTTTGAGCATTCTTTGGCATTGCCTTTCTTTGGGATTGGAATAAAAACTGACCTTTTCCAGTCCTGTGGCCACTGCTGCGTTTTCCAAATTTGCTGGCATATTGAGTGCAGCACTTTCACAGCATCATCTTTCAGGATTTGAAACAGCTCCACTGGAATTCCATCACCTCCACTAGCTTTGTTTGTAGTGATGCTTTCTAAGGCCCACTTGACTTCCCATTCCAGGATGTCTGGCTCTAGATGAGTGATCACACCATCGTGATTATCTTGTTCGTGAAGATCTTCTTTGTACAGTTCTTCTGTGTATTCTTGCCACCTCTTCTTAATATCTTCTGCTTCTGATAGGTCCATACCATTTCTGTCCTTTATCGAGCCCATCTTTGCATGAAATGTTCCCTTGATATCTCTAATTTTCTTGAGATCTCTAGTCTTTCCTATTTTGTTCTTTTCCTCTATTTCTTTGCACTGATAGCTGAAGAAGGCTTTCTTATCTCTTCTCACTATTCTTTGGAACTATGCATTCAGAGGCTTATATCTTTCCTTTTCTCCTTTGCTTTTCGCTTCTCTTCTTTTCACAACAATTTGTAAGGCCTCCCCAGACAGCCATTTTGCCTTTTTGCATTTCTTTTCCATGAGGATCGTCTTGATCCCTGTCTCCTATACAATGTCACGAACCTCATTCCATAGTTCATCAGGCACTCTATCAGATCTATTAAATCTATTTCTCACTTCCACTGTATAATCATAAGGGATTTGATTTAGGTCATACCTGAATGGTCTAGCGGTTTTCCCTACTTTCTTCAACTTAAGTCTGAATTTGGTAATAAGGAGTTCATGATCTGAGCCACTGTGAGCTCCTGGTCTGGTTTTGTTGACTGTATAAAGCTTCCCCATCTTTGGCTGCAAAGAATATAATCATTCTGATTTCGATGTTGATCATCTGGTGATGTCCATGTGTAGAGTCTTCTCTTGTGTTGTTGGAAGTGGGTGTTTGCTATTACCAGTGCATTTTCTTGGCAAAACTCTATTAGTCTTTGCCCTGCTTCATTCCACATTCCAAGGCCAAATTTGCCTGTTAATCCAGGTGTTTCTTGACTTCCTACTTTTGCATTCCAGTCCCCTATGATGAAAAGGACATCTTTTTTGGGTGTTAGTTCTCAAAGATCTTGTAGGTCTTTATAGAACTGTTCAACTTCAGCTTCTTCAGTGTTACTGGTTGGGGCATAGACTTGGATTACTGTGATATTGAATGGTTTGCTTGGAAATGAACAGAGATCATTCTGTCATTTTTGAGACTGCATCCAAGTACTGCATTTCATACTCTTTTGTTGACCATGATGGCCACTCCATTTCTTCTGAGGGATTCCTGCCTGCAGTAGTAGATATAATGGTTATCTGAGTTAAATTCACCCATTCCAGTCCATTTTAGTTCGCTGATTCCTAGAATGTTGACCTTCACTCTTGCCATCTCCTGTTTGACCACTTCCAATTTGCCTTGATTCATGGACCTGACATTCCAGGTTCCTATGCAATATTGCTTTTTACAGCATTGGACCTTGCTTCTATCACCAGTCACATCCACAGCTGGGTATTGTTTTTGCTTTGGCTCCATCCCTTCATTCTTTCTGGAGTTATTTCTCCACTGATCTCCAGTAGCATGTTGGGCACCTACTGACCTGGGGAGGAGCTATCCCACGTTGAAGGTCAGGAAGGGTGGCAGTGAGGAGATACCCCTCGTTCAGGTAAGGAGCAGCAGCTGCGCTTTGCTGGAGCAGCTGTGAAGAGATACCCCACGCCCAAGGTAAGAGAAACCTAAGTATGATGGTAGGTGTTGCAAGAGGGCATCAGAGGGCAGACACACTGAAACCATAATCACAGAAAACTAGTCAATCTAATCACACTAGGACCACAGCCTTGTCTAACTCAATGAAACTAAGCCATGCCCACGGGGCAACCCAAGACGGGCGGGTCATGGTGGAGAGGTCTGACAGAATGTGGTTCACTGAAGAAGAGAATGGCAAACCACTTCAGTATTCTTGCCTTGAGAACTCCATGAATAGTATGAAAAGGCAAAATGATAGGATACTGAAAGAGGAACTCCCTAGGTCAGTAGGTGCCCAATATGCTACTGGAGATCAGTGGAGAAAACTTCCTCTAGAGTATAGCAATTTTCCCCTCAGCTGAAATAGACCAATTATAGGTTGTATAATTACTGAGAATTTTTCATGGGGTCTTAACTCTATTTTTCTCTTGAAATGTTATTTAAATTTTGAATTAGTATTTCACTTTCAAGTTTGTGTGTGTGGTTACTTTCCCAGCTAGTTTAAAAGGAATTTGGGTGCAGAGTTTTATGCATTTTATATCCCATCTAGCAATGATTACATGTAAAATTTGTGCTCCCAACAACTACTGACATCATTGAAAATAAAATTTACCATCCCCATGGTTTGGGAGATTAGTTAAAAGTTAAAGACAGGTACACACACTCTTCTAGAGACATACAAATCTAAAAGCATATGCATCAGAGATTATTTGTAAAATTTCAAGCATACACAAAAATATTGGATGGGATAATGAATCCCCAATAACCTGTCCAGCTTCAACAATTATCAACGTATAGCCATTCTTACATCTTTTTCCTTCCTTGTTTAACAACAAATCCCAAATATAATATTAATATCATAAATATTTTTCAAAGACATTATTGATAAGATATGTAGCAAGTACTAAGTGGGTTATTGGACTTACTTTTATCAGAGTCAGTTAGAAAGGTTGCATGTAGGTAAAGTAAATCACAGTTTGATAAGCCAAATAGTGGTAGACATAGCTATGAATACCCAAACTACTTTCTAGTTCTCAAAAAGCCAGACACTCCAGCTGTCTTCTCTATAGGACAAATATCTATATGGCCACTTCTATGAATGAATGATGGCTTCCTCTTGAATTACAGTTCATTGACTTAAATGTGTCTTTGTCCCAGAAGTTAAAATATCATTATTTTAAAAGATGATTACTTTAAAAACCATTCAACTTTCTTCATTCTCATTTCTCTGTTCTGCAAAATGCATTATGAAGGCTCTCTAAATAGCAGTGATTTATACCAGTCATGCTGGTAGGCAGGAACTCAAGCTCATGAGCTGGTCAAATGCAATTAGCTTGAGAATGTCAGGCCTAAGATTTGCTAAAGTATTATATCAACAACAAAGAAAGCTGCAAAGAGACTTTTAGTAATGAAATCCACAGATTTTCACCATAACTCCAAGAATAATCTGACCTAACTTATTGACATGATTGCATTTCTTGTGGTGTTTTGAGCTGTCTGTACAAAGAAATGTATGCTATCAAGTATAAATTCAAGACACAAATCAGAATATATGGACTATAGATTTGAAAAGTGGTTTTAAAAAATAATTTTAGGACAAGATAATGAATTCTGAGATCCTATGGGGGGGAAAATGGCTGAATAAAGAAGCAAAGAAAATATTAAGTTAAATGACAAAGCAGGTGACCATGCATTTTTTGATGTTTAAATAATTTTTTTAAATTCTTTTCGTCAAGTCTCAGAATATTCCCTATTTGCCATTAATATCTGTCACAAGCTTTTATGTGCATCTCTGTGTATAATTCTTTTACTATCAGAATAATACCACTTCAAGGAAAAAATATTTCAAGACTCAGTAGACTGACCAAGTGATTTTTTAATTTGTTTAAATGTCATGGTGATAAAGAGTATACAATGGAGTTTTGTAAACTGCATTCAAATTCCAGCTCTGCCACTAAATTGTGTGACTTTTGGAAAAGTCATTTAAACTTTCTGATTCTCATTTACCATTTCCATTAAAAGGTCCTCAAACTTGTTTGGGTAACAGGGCCCTAGGAGGTGGTAGGACTCTTGCATATTATCGAGAATATATATACAGTATACTATATATTACACTTATTACCATTACATAAACTTAGAACAATTTTACTTCCAGTGGGCATGGGAAGGGGGGAGACTCTGCTATATAAATGCAGGTCTGACATCCTATAAAAATATAAGAAACACTTTTTTAAGAAATTACAATTCTAAAATCCTCCTTTTCCATTTAGAATTTGAACATTCATTTTGTTATAGCTCAAAAACAAGAGCACTAAGTGACATTTTCCTACAACTTAATGGTCTTCCTTGTATCACAAAGCTGGTAAATGGCAGAGTAAGGATTCAAATCAGGCTGTGGGGCTCTAAGGAACATGTTCTTGACCATTTACTGTTTTTTTAAGAGTCTCTGAACTAGATGGTCCCTTTTAGCATTAAAATTTCAAGACTGCATTTTTAGCTATTCCAAGAAACATTTACTGATAGTGTGCCAAGCATGGTACTAGGAGAGGTGGGAATAGTAAGAGGAACCTGATGCCTTACCTACTCCCTGGGGAGGTGACAGTATGGGAAGGGGAAAGCAGTGTATAGAATGAGAGCAACAAGGAGCTGTGCTGTTCCAGATGGATGACCAGCACTCCTACGGGGCACCGAGGAAGGCATGATTAATGAGGGGATGCCTGCTAGAAATGACAACTAGAGAATGCAAGCGATCCCCAGCTGCTAGATTACAGTGGGATTTGAGAACAGAAACAGGTTTTGGGGGGGAGCAGTCTGCATGGGACAATAATGAGCTCAGTTTTGGAAATGTTGCTGGAGGAGACCACAAGTGAAGTTAACGGAACTGGGGATCAGGAACTCAAGCTATACTGAGATACAGATTAAGTGCTCAATATATTTTAGATGGCGGTTGAACTAAAGAGTGATCATTCATTCAGGTGTTGTGAACATGGGGAAAGGGAAGAGATCTAAGGTATAATCCTTTAAAGCCATTACTTAAGAAATGGGCTTAAGTAAATAAACCACAAGAAGACCAAGACAGCGAAGAGAGCAAAAGTGACCCAAGCAAGAGCCAGGAGTGCCAAGAGAGAAGAGTTCATTACAAAAAAAGGTAGGAACAAAGTTAAATGCCACAAAAAGGTCAAATAAGTTGAGAGAGAACAAAAGATCCATCTGGTTTTGTAATTTGAGGATCTGGGGTTTTGCTAGAGGACTTATCACTCAGCTTCATCGATTATCAATACACAGTCAATTTCATTTCTCTTTTCCCTCCTCTGCTTTTATTATTTAGATGCAGATTTCAGATTTCAACATCAAAAGTGTTTTTAGTATATATTATCAAGCACATACTTACTTTGTTAATGTACATTCAGAGGTCCTGTGTGAGGCATTCCAATTGTAGGAGTTACAGCCCAAGTGGGAAGCAAGGAACTGGATTCTAAGAAAGCAGATTTTCCTTACAAGGAAAGGCAGGAGGCAGGAGAGGGAAGGTAGAAAACAATGCGAGGATGTGCAGTCAGAGCAACAGGAGACTGGGGTTTGTTTTGCCCTCTTGACAGTTTGTAACCTAGGAAATACAAGAGCTTGTTGATGAACCACTGGAAAAAGTCAGGGGGAAGAGGTGGAGTGAAAGGGAGAGACCAAAAACCAAGCAAACAACCAAAAGGTGCCCCTGCTAGTGTTTTTTTCCAGAATTTTAAAATTTGAGAAATTAAACAAAAAGTCTAGATTTTCCTCTATTGTTATAAAAGTCCAGAGAGCGCTTGGTCTGTGTAACGAATGGGTTGCGGAAGAATTAGGACCAGCACACATTCCCTTGTTCACCACAAGCTTCACCACACCTTCCCTTGTCATATTAATTCACATGTTTGTACATCCTTCTGCTAAAGAAAAGTATCTATCAAAAGGATTATAAACCTAATGATAGGATTTTGCCGATACAATAAAATACACAGAAGTCCACGGAAAATAATCTTTAAACGAATTTTAGGCAATTTACTGATGAGCAGATGAAAGCAATTCTGTAGCTGAAAGCCCACTCTGAGCTCCTCCACTTATTAAATGAAACCTTATCCAACAGGTGAGTGCAAGGACATTATAAAGGTGTGAGCTGCATTGATGAGAGAACTCTCACCTGGACAATTGCAATAGAGCCTCCACCAAGTTCCTTGCTCAAACCCTCTTAAGGTCTTTCCTCCACACAGCAATTTTACTCACAAATATTTTACAGACCTGGAGAACACAGCACAGAGAAGCTGAATAACTTACCTACTGCTGCTGCATCTGGGGCCAGAATGGAGGCCTTCTTATTTCTTCTGGCATTCTTCATGTTCCATTTTGCTTTTGCAAATGCTGCTTAAGTTCTGAAAACAGGTAATGTGATGTGTTGCTATACTTGCTTATAAAATTAAATGCCCCTTGCATTTCACTCTATAGGAGTCAAAGCTCTGCTGTTGTAGCCACTCTACCCAAACATATGCACACACCATCTCACTCTGCAGTGAATACACAATAATACTGTCCCTGCCATGACACATACTGAACATGGATATGGGTGATTAGTCTTTAAAAAGATACTTACACTTCATGCACAGCAGAACTAAATTTAGCAGAAATTGAAAAATGTTTTCAAAACAGTCTTCCACCATTTCTTATGTCTTGTGGACACTATTGCAATAAGATTACTTAGAAAATCTGTATCTTATTTGGAAAAAGTGTTTAAGGGTACCATGTAAATTTGCCAAAGCCAGTTCTAAAAACTTTTTATTCCTCTCATCTTCTGGAATCTAACACATTTCACAATGGTCCATAGATGTGTACATTCTGATTTTAAAGTATAATGGAACTGGCAGGATGAGAGTGTTGTATTAAACAACTATTCATTAATAAAAGCTGTACTCTACCTTTGGATTACTAGGGGATGAATTGCATGACATTCCACTGTAAATAAACTGAGTGGCATTTATGAAAGCATACAAATGTGATATTTAAAATAAATAAGTAACAGGATTGTAATTTAGACTGTATGATAAAAAATTTAGTGTAATTTCCTGAAAGTTTTGCTGGTAGCCACAGCAGTTTAAGATATAATAATCTGGAAAGCAGTAGATACAGTGGATTCATGTCAATGTATGGCAAAACCAATACAGAATTGTAAAGTAAAATAAAAATTAATTAAATAATTAAAAAAATTGTACACTCAACTGTACCTATGTCCCAGTGTTCAAAAAGTTTTATGAATATTCTATAATTGAATCCTCACAATGACCTGTGAAGTGCATGTACTTCTATTATACTTATTTTACAGAGGAAGAGACCAAGCTGTAGAGATTAAGTAACTTGCCCCATCACACATCTGACACATACCTCTCTCAGTTCAGCAAATAATATCATGTTTGACTCTGAACATGTTTAAGTAACACAGGGGGGAAAGCAGTTTTTGAAGATTTGTAAATGAGAGACTCAAATGAAAACAGTAGCAAAATAAAAAGCAATAAAAAAGAGATGGAGTGCTGAATAAAGACCCTATGCTGGAAGTGAACTTACAGTTAGTTCAGCTTCTCAGTTTTCAGATCAGGTATTGTGGCTAAGAAACAGTAAGTGTTATGTTCAAACTTCCACAACTGATTAACATCAGAGTTGGACCAGAATTCTAAGAGATACTCTCATTTGTACCATCTCTGAGCCAGGCCTGCACTGAGCACTAGGGTAAAATCTAAACTAAGGATCCTCATCTATTAGGAAGTCACCATTAACAGGAAAAGACCAATTTTTGAATCTTGAAAAACTGATACACAAATAGTAACTACAGTGTGAGTACTGGCAGACCTCTGGACAAAAAGAAAGGATTAATAGTACTTGGAAAAGAGAGAGAATATTCTATGGGATAATTAATTGACTGTTAAGGAAAAATGTAAAGGACAAGAAAACTTGGCCAACCAGAGAAGAGAGAAGTCCATTAAAGGCAAGAAGTATAAGGGACAAGAAAATTTTGCCAAACAAAAAAGAGAGAAGGCCATTCAAGTCAAAAGACTTAGTCCATAAGACAGACTTGAGTTTTGAAGCAGCGTGGTATGCCCCATGAATGCCCTGCACATTAAGTGTATTTCTTCAAATATGTTATACTCAACCAACATTTGCTGAGAGCCTACAATGTGCCAGGAAACGGCAACTCAGAGATGACTGGTGAAAATGTTGTTCGTCAAGTCACTGGGAATTCACAGTATAATCTGGGAATCCAATTAGACTGCAGTTCAGTTCAGTTCAGTCACTCAGTCGTGTCCGACTCTTTGCAACCCTATGAATCGCAGCACGCCAGGCCTCCCTGTCCATCACCAACTCCCGGAGTTCACTCAGACTCACGTCCATCGAGTCAGTGATGCCATCCAGCCATCTCATCCTCTGTTGTCCCCTTCTCCTCCTGCCCCCAATCCCTCCCAGCATCAGAGTCTTTTCCAAGGAGTCAACTCTTCGCATGAGGTGGCCAAAGTACTGGAGCTTCAGCTTTAGCATCAGTCCTTCCAAAGAAATCCCAGGGCTGATCTCCTTCAGAATGGACTGGTTGAGAGTCCAAGGGACTCTCAAGAGTCTTCTCCAACACCACAGTTCAAAAGTATCATTTCTTCGGCGCTCAGCTTTCTTCAGAGTCCAACTCTCACATCCATACATGACTACTGGAAAAACCATAGGCTTGACTAGACGGACCTTTGTTGGCAAAGTAATGTCTCTGCTTTTGAATATGCTATCTAGGTTGGTCATAACTTTTCTTCCAAGGAGCAAGTGTCTTAATTTCATGGCTGTAGTCACCATCTGCAGTGATTTTGGAGCCCCCCAAAATAAAGTCTGATACTGTTTCCACTGTTTCCCCATCTATTTCCCATGAAGTAATGGAATGATGCTGAAGCTGAAACCCCAGTACTTTGGCCACCTCATGCGAAGAGCTGACTCATTGGAAAAGACTGATGCTGGGAGGGATTGGGGGCAGGAGGAGAAGGGGACGACAGAGGATGAGATGGCTGGATGTTATCACCGTCTCGATGGACTTGAGTCTGAGTAAACTCTGGGAGTTGGTGATGAACAGGGAGGCCTGGCGTGCTGTGATTCATGGGGTCACAAAGAGTCAGACACGACTGAGTGACTGAACTGAACTGAACTGAATGGGACCAGATACTATGATCTTCGTTTTCTGAATGCTGAGCTTTAAGCCAACTGTTTTACTCTCCTCTTTCACTTTCATCAAGAGGCTTTTTAGCTCCTCTTCACTTTCTGCCATAAGGGTGGTGTCTTCTGCATATCTGAGGTTATTGATTTTTCTCCTGGCAATCTTGATTCCAGCTTGTGCTTCTTCCAGCCCAGCATTTCTCAGGATGTACTCTGCATATAAGTTAAATAAGCAGGGTGACAATATACAGCCTTGACGCACTCCTTTTCCTATTTGGAACCAGTCTGTTGTTCCATGTCCAGTTCTAACTCTTGCTTCCTGACCTGCAGACAGATTTCTCAAGAGGCAGGTCAGGTGGTCTGGTATTCCTATCTCTCAGAATTTTCCACAGTTTATTGTGATCCACAGAGTTAAAGGTTTTAGCATAGTCAATAAAGCAGAAATAGATGTTTTCCTGGAACTCTCTTGCTTTTTCCATGATCCAGTGGATGTTGGCAATTTGATCTCTGGTTCCTCTGCCTTTTCTAAAACCAGCTTGAACATCTGGAAGTTCACGGTTCACGTATTGCTGAAGCCTGGCTTGGAGAATTTTGAGCATTACTTTACTAGTGTGTGAGATGAGTACAATTGTGTGGCAGTTTGAGCATTCTTTGGCATTGCCTTTCTTTGGGATTGGAATGAAAATTGACCTTTTCCAGTCCTGTGGCCACTGCTGCGTTTTCCAAATTTGCTAGCATATTGAGTGCAGCACTTTGACAGCATCATCTTTCAGGATTTGAAATAGCTCAACTGGAATTCCATCATCTCCACTAGCTTAAGGGTAAGCAAATTAGACTAAATGCTAAATGAGAAACTTAATCTATTCTGGGGCTTCACATCTAATGAAGTGTTTCTATCTGGAGAGGACATGTTGATAAGAAAAGGTTTTGAGATGAAGCAACACTTGGTTTGAATCTTGAAAAATAGATAGGTTTTTAGCAAGAGGGAATGAAAATCTGACATTAATAATATCTTGCTGCTGGTGTCAGAGGCTAACTTGGTAAGAAGGCAGTGTTGGTCATTGCCTTGTAACTGGCTTCTTTGTGGCATCTGGATGCAAATCAATTAGATGCTGAAGAGAAATACAAACCTCAAGCATAGCCTGTTGCCTCAAAAACAGTTCTAAGTGACATCAGATCACATGAGGTTGCAAATTCCTTTTAAAGCACTTTCCAGTTGGATGAATCAGAAAATAAAATGACCATGGCTCTGGAAAATAAATAGAAATCCTTTTCTATTTTATTCTTTTACATTACACTGTTGGAAAAGCTCAAACAAGCAGTATAGTTTCCTAAACCACATGGGTCTCACCACAGACCCAGGCATCTTGGTGCTGGTGTCCAAACACTTGGATCAGGGGCTTTGCCTTCATCTCTTTGGGTGGCAACTGAGAAATGGTCCACGGAAAATAAGATGAACAGATGTGGAAAGAAACCAAACTGTGACCCTTAATTTTGCAGGTTGAAGAAACCCGATCATGCCAGACCCTTGCTGCACGCACAGGAAAGAGGTTAATGGTGGGAGCATGCAGGGACAGTGCTGTGGTTTGCATAGATTAATACACTGGCTCAAAAGCAAACAGGTTGATGATTGGATCTGTAGTCAAGGATCAGTCAGCTTCTGATGAGAATTAATTGAATGCAGCAAAGGACACTCCTTAGCAATGTGCTAACCACCTGTTATTAGAACCTAACCAATCCTGGACATCGCCAAGGTTGCCTTAAAACCCCAAATGATTCGTCAAACACAATGCATGTCTGAACATAATGAGCCAGGCTGCACCAATAAATGTCCTGGGATGACAAGCATTTTTGAACCAAACATCACAAGGCAAGGAACAGAATACCAACAATACATAAGCCATAAAAAATGAAAATGAACAGAAGGAATAAACATTTTGAAACTCACTTCATCAAGCTAATCAACCAATGCCTAAAACCAGCAATTCTTCTGAAGCCTCTTTAAGAAGCCCGCAGAGCACCCCCGCAGAGCACCCCCGCAGAGCACCCCCGCAGACACAGCACAGCTGGCACTCCTCTGCTGGATGGGACCCTAAAGACCAGACATAAGTTGCTCAAAAAATTTCTTGAAAGGGGCATGTCCAGTGGACAACAAACTCGACTCATCCTTGTGGAAGATTGACGTAATAAAGGGAAAACAACGAGACTGATAAGGTCCCTGCTGCTGCTGCTGCTCTGTTGTGTTCGACCCTTTGCAGCCACATGGACTGTGGCCTGCCAGGCTTCTCTGTCCACTCGATTCTCCAGGCAAGGATACTGCAGTGTGATGCCATGCCCTCCTCCAGGGGATCTTCCAACCCAAGGATCGAACCCAGTTCTCCTGCATTGCAGGCAGATTCTTTACCATCTGAGCCACCAGGGAAGCCCAAGAATACTGGAGTGGGTAGCCTATCCCTTTTCCAGGGGATCTTCCCAACCCAGGAATTGAACCAGGGTCTCCTGCATTGCAGGTGGATTCTTTACCAGCTGAGCTACCAGAGAAGCCCAATAAGGTCTCATATAAATGAAACCACAGTCCTTTCATTGACCCCATGGGCTTTTCATAAGTGGTCTGTATTTTCAGTGCAGCGTAACATCACCGAAGTGACTGTCTGCTTTATTGGTCTTTGTTAGGTACAGTTACAGATAGTGAGTGATAGATCATGTATGTAAGGCACATAAGGTCAGATATACACAAGAGCCCTTTATCCTAAAGTTAGGTGCAATATCTATGAACCATAATTAAATTTGCTTAAACTGAAATGATTAAGTCCTTGGGGATTTTTGCTTCAGATAGTTGTGGGTGTTTTGTTTTTTTTTGGACAGTGGATTTAAAGTAATTAAAGATTTTTTTCAAAGCCCTGTAGCATAAATCTATTTGAAATATAACAGCTATGAGAAAGAGAAAGAAGAGGGGAGGGAGGGAGGGAGAAAATGGGTTTGAAAAGAAAAAAAAGTGCTAGTTTTAATTAACTGGGAATGGTTTCCATCAATCTATATATAACTCATTAGCTGTCTTGCATAACAGATGATTGGTTTTCATTTGCTCGGTGATAAAAGATTTCCAATCCTCAGAGTAAAATCCCACATGAGATGTTATATCTTCCCATGTGAATAATTATTCAGTCGTCAAGAAAAGACAGAGGCTTCATCCACAAGTGGCTACCAGATTGAACCAGAATCAAGAGTTCCAGTCAACTCTGGTTTAATTTCCAGCAGAACACATTTTTATCCTTCATTATTTCAAAAAAATATTTGAGTGATGAACATAACAGACAAAATCCCTTTCCTTATATTCTGGAGGGTGGAGATAATCAACAAAGTATACAGTGGCATATCATATATGTTACACATTAATAAATGCTAAGGAAAATAATAAAGCAGGAACTAGGGGTAGACAGGCTTCCTGGGTGGCTCAGGGTAAAGAATCCACCTGCCAATGCAGGAGACTCAAGAGATGCAGGTTCAATCTCCCTGGGTCAGGAAGATCCCCGGGAGAAGGAGATGGCAACCCACTCCAGTATTCTTGCCTGGGAAATCCCATGGACAGAGGAGCTGGGTGGACTACAGTCCCTAGAGTGGCAAAGAGTCAGACCCGATTTAGTGACTAAACAAGGAGTAGGAAGCACGGGAGCAGGTTGCAGTTTTAGATTGAAAGAGCAGGGAATGACTTATTTAGAGAGTGTCATTTGAGCTAAGATCTGAAAGAGGGAAGCGAGTGAGCAAGGTAGATAGCTAAGAAACAGAATTCCAGGAAAGGGAACACCAAGGGACAAAGTCTGTGGAGGTGGAGTATCGGGTGTGTTTAGTAACACTAAGGAGGGCATGTGGATGGACTGGAGTGAGGAGAGGTGTGGCATGGAAGTGGAAATTAAAGGGTTCTCAGGGATCCAAGTTATGGGGCACCTATACATTAACAGGACCTTTCTTTTCACTTTGATTGAGGTAGGGATCCCTTGAAAGATTTTAAGCAAAATAATAACATATATGACTTATGCATTAAAAAAGGATCTTTCAAGAAGACTGTTAGCCATGGCATGGATGGTTACGATGGATACAACATTCAATTTCAAAAATGTCTGAATTTTTTAAGTCTTCAGAGTTAATCTAAAATGAACTTCAAATTCCTCATTTTACAGTGATGATATTAATGTCCAGTGATGATAAGTGACTTTTCCCAAGGTTATGCCAGTAGTTAGTGGTTGAGTCACATTTGTTTTGATCTGGAGTAGACTAGAAATAGAAGTGATGAGTTCTGTTGTTTGAAACAAGAGAAATTTATTTGGGAAGAGCTCATATAAGAGGGCTAAATGGCAAGATCTAATCACACTTTGGTTTCTACTTGATCTGGCAATTTAATGTACTTATAGCCTCAGTTCAGTTCAGTTCAGTTCAGTCGCTCAGTTGTGTTCAACTCTTTGCGACCCCATGAATTGCAGCACGCCAGGCCTCCCTGTCCATCACCATCTCCCCGAGTTCACTCAGACTCACGTCCATCGAGTCAGTGATGCCATCCAGACATCTCATCCTCGGTCGTCCCCTTCTCCTCCTGCCCCCAATTCTTCCCAGCATCAGAGTCTTTTCCAATGAGTCAACTCTTCACATGAGGTGGCCAAAGTACTGGAGTTTCAGTTTTAGCATCAGTCCTTCCAAAGAAATCCCAGGGTTGATCTTCAGAATGGACTGGTTGGATCTCCTTGCAGTCCAAGGGACTCTCAAGAGTCTTCTCCAACACCACAGTTCAAAAGCAGCAATTCTTTGGTGCTCAGCCTTCTTCACAGTCCAACTCTCACATCCATACATGACCACTGGAAAAACCATAGCCTTCACTAGATGGACCTTAGTCAGCAAGGTAATGTCTCTGCTTTTGAATATGCTATCTAGGTTGGTCATAACTTTTCTTCCAAGGAGTAAGCATCTTTTAATTTCATGGCTGCAATCACTATCTGCTGTGATTTTAGAGCCCCCCCCCAAAATATAAAGTCTGACACTGTTTCCACTGTTTCCCCATCTATTTCCCATGAAGTGATGGGACCGGATGCCATGATCTTTGTTTTCTGAATGTTGAGCTTTAAGCCAACTTTTTCACTCTCCTCTTTTACTTTCATCAAGAGGCCTTTTAGCTCCTCTTCACTTTCTGCCATAAGGGTGGTGTCATCTGTCTTCATTATTAGTTATCCTAGTGACAGTGTCATTTACTTTTGTATATTCTAGATGCTTTTATCACTTTTAGAAAAACTTGGAACTGAGGAACAGTCTTACCATGGCATTGAAAGGACTAACTTGTCTACAGATTGGATAAAGTAGACCTGACTCTAGGTTTGGTAAAAATCTTCTTGGATACATAGATAAAGCTTCAGTAGGACTAAAAGTCTGTCTTATAGAAGGTGATTTCAATGAATAACCTGTGATCACATAGACCATGACCACCTTTAGGTTATTCAAATGGCTAGGTGCCTGAATAAAACCCCTTCTGGTTCTTCAAAAGTTAGATCGAAGGCAGATAGAGTTTTCTTATGGAACATAGTCTTCGTTAGCCCCAAGGATGGAGTTCCTTTGGAGCACTGTTTGGCTGAAGCTACATATTCTTCAAAGATGGCATCCTTCTCTTCATAGGTGGAGTTGTCATTCTCCTGCAGCCTGAGTACTAACAACAAAGATCAAAATTCAATTTGGACAAATTTCCATCTGAAGGGAATCTGAATACCTTTCATCATATGGAAGAAAAAAAAAGTTAAGTTTTAAAGCATCAAGCACTCAAGGAGCAAGTATCACTAAAAATAAGCTCAAGAAAAAATTAAAAGCTCATACAAATTCTAAGTTAAACAAGCACTGTCAAAACCCCAGGGGTATGTCAGCCCTTTGAACACTGCCACCATAACCACATCAAGGCATGCAGTAAAGGACTTCAGTGAATCAGATTATGAAACAGACAATTAAGCATCCACACATTCTTTTGTCTTCCAGTTTGAAAATAAAAGAAAGAAAAGTGGCTAGCATTCTCACAGAGGTCTTATTAACATGACTAAGTTATCAAAATAGAGCCTATCAGAAGTAGAAGTGGGCCAAGTCAACTGGTATAAAACATAATTAAGCACTGCAGGACAGGTTATAGAAAGGAAAAACAAGAGAAAGGAGGACCTCCACTAGGCTGTTGTAATCTAGATGTGAGGCTGTGAGGAAGGTGTGAAGCGACTGATTCCAAAGTCAACATTAACTACAAAGGAAAGATTGGCCTCTGAAGAGATTTCAAATGAAAGACTGATAAAACCTGGATATTAGCTAGATCAACGGAGGGATTAAAAGAAAAAAAAAAAAACTGTAGAACTTCATATGTAGATGACCAAAAAGCACATGAAAAGATGTTCAATATCGTTACTTATTAAAGAAATGAAAATGAAAGCTACAATGAGGCATCACCCTCATACAGGTCAGAACGGCCATCATCAAAAAATGTATAAACTAAATCTGGAAAGGGTGTGGAGAAAAAGGAATCCTTGTACACTGTTGGTGGGAATGTAAATTGGTTCAGACACTATGGAGAACTGCATGGAAGTTCTTCAAAAAACTAAAAGTACACAGAGGTGGAAGGAGAAGATAGGATAAGCTGAGAGAGTAGCACTGACATATATAGACTACCGTGTCTAAAATAGACAGCTAGTGGGGAGCTATCGTATAACACAGGGAGCTCAGCTCATTGCTCTGTGATGACCTAGTGGGGTGAGACGGGGCAGGGTTGGGAGGGGCCTTCTAGAGGGAGGAGATATATGTATAAATACAGCTGAGTCACACTGTTAGATGGTAGAAACTAATATAACACTGTAAAGCAATTATACTGTAACTAAAAAATATTTTTTAAAAAAACTAAAAACTGAGTTACCATATGATCCAGCAATCCTACTCCTGGGTATATATCTGGAGAAAATCATAACTCTAAAAGATATATGAAAAAAATAAGTAAATCAAAGATACATGCACCCCAATATTCACTGCAGAACTTACAACAGCCTGGACATGGAAACAATCTAAATGTCCATTGACAGAGGAATGGATAAAGAAAACATGGTACATAGATATAATGGAATGATACTTAGCCATAAAAAAGAACAAAATAATACTATCTGCAGCAACATGGACTGAGCCCTAGAGATTATCATACTAAGAGAAGTAATTTAGACAGAAAGATAAATATCATATGATACCACTCCTATGTGAAATCTAAAAAAAAAAAAAAAAAATGATACAAATGAACTTATTTACCAAACAGAAACAGACTCACAGACTTGGAAAACAAGTATATGGTTACCAAAGGGGAAAGATGGGGGTTAAGAGAAGGCAATGGCACCCCACTCCAGTACTCCCACCTGGAAAATCCCATGGACGGAGGAGCCTGGTAGGCTGCAGTCCATGGGGTTGCTAAGAGTCGGACACGACTGAGCATCTTCACTTTCACTTTTCACTTTCTTGCATTGGAGAAGGAAATGGCAACCCATTCCAGAGTTCTTGCCTGGAGAATCCCAGGGACGGGGGAGCCTGGTGGGCTGCCGTCTATGGGGTCGCACAGAGTCGGACACAACTGAAGCGACTTGGCAGCAGCAGCAGGATAAATTAGGATGTTGGGATTAACATAAACAAACTACTATATATAAAATGTTGGGGTGGCCAATACTGTATGGCACAGGGAACTCTACTCAATACTATGGGAAATGAATCGGACAAAGAATATGCATAACTGAATCAGTTTGCTATAAACCTGAAACTAACACAACTTTGTAAATAAACTATACAAAAATATAATTGAAAGCAATTTTTTAATTAAAAAAAAAACCTCTAGGACTTCAAATCTAGTAAAAAAAAAAATCACTGACAGATGTAAGCAGTTAAAAAAGGAACTGGATTAAAGAGAAGAGAATAAAAATAAAAGCTGCCATTTACTAACAACTTCCCATGTTCCAAGCACAGGGCATTCATTATCTCATTTAATTTTCTCAACAACTCTATGAGATCTGGTCTATTCATGTACTTATTCATTAACAGTTGCAACTGCCTACTGTGGACCAGGCGCTGTCTTTTGTAAACATAATTTTTTTTTTTATACCTAAGGAAAGTGAAATTCAGACAGGTAAGATAATTTGTCCAAGGTACCCAGAGCCAGAGCTGGAATGTGAGCCAAGATTTGATGGGTTCCAGTGTCCTGTTATGAGTGTTAGTTTTGGATTTGTTGAATTCAAAATATGACAACTGACAATAATTTTAAAAATAGGCCAGTTGTTAAGAAGATAAGGAGAAAACTAGGATGGGTGAGCCACAAAGCTAGTGGCAGTAACTGAGTATGGAAGGACCAGGTCAATCAGCATAGAGAGAGAGAAAGAGAGAGTGCGTGTCTGGCATAAAAGTGAGAAACAGTCTTATTACTCGAGCATCTTTTGAGGGCACTCACCATGGTTAATAATGTGGAGGGTCTAAGGTTATTAATTCTTCTGGTCTCTAGGGCAAGAACAGATGTTGTGGAAGTGAGATGACCCCCTATTATCTTTGACATTCAAAACAGATACAATATGGAAGATATTAATAACATATTAAGTTATTCAATTCACACAGATTAGATAAGCCTACGTTATTTATATTTTGAATCAATACCATTCAGGATTGTATTGTGTCTTTCCCAAAAGATATATTGATGTCCTGTACCCCCAGCACCTCTGATTGTGACCTTACTTGAAAATAAGGTCATTAAAGATATAATTAGTTAAGATGAAGTCACACTGGAATAGAGTGGACCCTTCTCTCTTAGAAGAAGAGACGCAGGGCCACACCGGATGTCACGTGATAAGAGAGGCAGAGACTGAAGTGATGCGTCTGTGAGCCAAGGAACTCTGAGGTTGCCAGCAACCCTGAAAGCTAAGAGCGAGGCAGGGAACACATTGTCCCCAGAGCACCCAGGAGGAACTAACCCTACCAACAACCTGGTTCAGATTTCTAGCCTCCAGAATTGTGAGAGAATAAATTTGTTGTTTTAACATACCCCCTTTTATGATACTTTGACAGTGGCCCTAGGAAATGAATACACATGCTCAGCAAACCAAACATTTATATCATGCTTATGATGTTCAGGAACTGTTTCTCAATACAACACAAAATTAAATCAATTAATCACCACAACAACATAAAATGGTTAAGTATTATTATCTCCATTTTACTGATGAAGAAACTGAGACAGTGAGTTTAGATAATTTGCCAAAGGGAGACCGGAGACCAGAGCCCACACAGTCAGGTTCCAGAGTATCTGCACCGAACCACCATACTCTTCTGTGCGCCATTCTCCCAAGACTTCCTATTGCCCCTGCTTTTCAGGACACCATTGCTGGTACTCAGTCTCATTCCCAAAGCACTGGCAATCTTGGAATGGCATAATCTCCAAATGATGGCAAGGCTCACTGTTGTATGGGTACAGCATTTCAGCAAACGTTTTACACAGGTAGTTTCATATTTAATCCTTGAAACACTCTGTGGCTGGCCTAATTATTGTTATTATTTTAAAGTGAAGAAACCTAGGCTTCAAGAGGTTAAGAGCTTGGCCCTACCTCCACAACTGGACCTGGAAGTGTTGGATATCAAACTGAGAGCTTGTGACTATAAAATATCTGCTCTTTCTTTTACACGGCCCTTCCTCTGTGAAACCGTCTGTTACTCTATCCTCACCCCCACTCTTACTGCCCCAAAACCTCCACTGAACTGACTGCTTCTTTACGCTCTCATCAGAGTCTGCACCGCCACATATTTATATTGCCTTCCCTGCCACTTGGGAAAATGAGCAAGGAGACAACTCTTATTAATTGTTTTGTACCTAATGCCTAGTGCGAAGAATAAGCATAAAATAGGCATTTGCTAAAGGAAGAAATGAATAAACGATGGCACTGAAATACAATTCATCTGTCAATAAAATAAAGTGTATGAGAATGACTACCTGATGATAACTTTCTGCAGTGCTTCCACAACAGACAATGTAGAAAGCTTTGAAATAAACATGCTCACCATATGTAGTTTAGAAAAATGCATTACTGTGGTTTCTACCAAAACAACAGGCATCAATAGATCTTAAATTAAATCTTACATATTCAGTCTCTCCCTCTCACTCATCCAGTCCCATTCCCTAGGGGTCTAGGTCCTCGGAAGAACTCTGTGTATGCTGATCATAGAATCTTCCGTGTTGTGGAACTTGTTGATAAAGATGGGACACAGTGATTTGAATGACCATTACATAATGTTGGTAAATGTAATATATATATCTACATGTAGGTAGATATGTATATACTTCAAAACAGTTTTGCAGGATTAACAGAAATTACACTAACCTTCTGACTCTGGTTAACCACTCACAACATTTACAAAATAACACAGAATAAACAAAACTGCAACGAAGACTGATGAGAGATTTTACAAAGCTGCCCAGGAGGTGGTATATGGATCACTGGAGAACTGGAAAGCATCCCTGTTGGCCGCCAATTCTCTTCTGGAGTCATCTTTTTGCTTCATTATTAAGAAAGACAGGATACTCCCTTCCTCAGGGGGCCAAAAACCAGACCCACTCCACAATAAGCCAGGACCAATGTGCCTTAACTAGGAAGTTGAACTAGGTTTGCCTCAGGGCAACACACTCCCGCAAGTCCCATAAACTTTCCAGGAATCCACCAGATTAGCCAAAAGAAACAATACTGTGAAGTTGAAGGAAAGGGAAGAAGAAAAAAACAAAAAGAAAAGAATCCACATGCAACTAAACTATCTTTCCATGTAATCCCCAGCTGACTCAAATTGGCAGTTCTTTAACAGCAAGAGCTAAGAGCAAAAGAGCTATCAGAAACTTCTTTTCCTTATGTGGGAACCTTGCATGTGAAGGTCCAGACCGAGTCATGGAACAATATGGAAAACACATGTATGTGTCGTTCACTGCCTATGAGGATAGTCAACCTCTCGTCAGCTTTGTCAACAGCCTACGGGACAGATGTTTGACTCAATTCTTGTCTGCTTTCTCACCTCCTTTGTCAACTTATTCCATATGCAGCACACAGGCAAGGAAGGAAATTTGAAGTCTACACTGTAGGGCGGCCATTCATTGCAATAAATGAAACTATTTCCATTTCCTAAGAGCTACTAGGGAAAACCATTTAAAAATGCACACACACAAAGCACACTGGCCACACAGTGTGGAAATACAATGAGTCTAAATTGGTAGGAATTATTCTGTTGTTATTCAGCCACTCAGTGGTGTCCAATTCTTTGGACCCCATGGACTGCAGCATGCCAGGCTTCCCTGGCCTTCACTATCTCCCAGAGTTTGTTCAAACTCATGTTCATTGAAGCAGTAATGCCATCCAATCATCTCCTCTGTTGCCCCCTTCTCCTCCTGCCTTCAATCTTTCCCAGCATCAGGATCTCTTCCAATGAGTCGGTTCTTTACATAACGTGGCCAAAGTATTGGAGCTTCAGTAGCAGTCCTTGCAATGAATATTTAGGATTGATTTTCTTTAACATTGACTAGTTTGATCTCCTTGCAGTCCCAGGGACTCTCAAGAGTCTTCTCCAACACCACAGTTCAAAAGCATCAATTCTTCGATGCTCAGCTTTCTTTATGGTCCAACTTTCACATCCGTACATGACTACTGGAAAAACCATAGCTTTCACTAGACGGACTTTTATCGGCACAGTGATGTCTCTGCTTTTTAAACCTCTTCAAAAGAGCAAGCATCTTTTAATTTCATGGCTGCAGTCACCATCCACAGTGATTTTGGAAGAAAATAAAGAAAATAAAGTCTGTCACTGTTCCCACTGTTTCTCCATCTATTTGCCATGAAGTGACGGGACCAGATGCCATGTTATTCATTTTTTGAATGTTGAGTTATAAGCCAGCTTTTACATTCTTCTCTTTCACCTTCATCAAGAGGCTCATTAGCTCCTCTTTGCTTTCTGTCTTTAGGGTGGTGTCATCTGCATATCTAAGGTTTTTGATATTTTTCCTGGCAATCTTGATTCCAACTTGAGCTTCATCTTGCCTGGCATTTCACATGATGTACTCTGCATAGAAGTTAAATAAGCAGGGTGACAATATACATCCTTGATGTACTTGGAACCAGTCCGTTTTTCCATGTCCAGTTCTAACTGTTGCTTCTTGACCTGCATACAGGTTTCTCAGGAGGCAGGTAAGGTGGTCTGGTATTCCCATCTCTTGAAGAATGTTCCACAGTTTGTTGTGATCCACACAGTCAAAGGCTTGGGCATAGTCAATGACGCAGAAGTAGATGTTTTTCTGGAATTCTCTTGCTTTTTCTATGATCCAACAGATGTTGGCAATATGATCTCTGGTTCCTCTGCCTTCTCCAAATTCAGTTTGTACATCTGGAAGTTCTTGGTTTATGTACTGTTTAAACCTATCTTGGAGGATTTTGAGAATTACCTTACTAGCACATAATAGATACATATTGACAAAGTTCACAATGGGATTACATTTATAATGGATTATATTGTAATATAAATATTGAAATTAAAAATTACCTATTGTCAAGTTACATATAAAATCCCTTGGATTTCAAATCCTAAAAGATGATGCCTTTAAAGTGCTTCACACAATATGTGAGCAAATTTAGAAAACTCAGTAGTGGCCACAGGATTGGAAAAGGTCAGTTTTCATTCCAAAGAAAGCAATGCCAAATAATGTTCAAATTACCACACAATTGCACTCATTTCACATGCTAGCAAGGTAAGAACCTATCATTTTGGACTATCTATACTATTTTTCTCCTATATACATAAAACTGAGGACTAATTCCAATCAATAGTTAATAATTAAAATTTCTAGAAGTCAATAAAACTCATTACTTCCTCCTCCCATAACATGTAAACCATGAATGAAGTTACTTTTTAGATGAGACCATATCAATGAAGACTATCTGACAAAAGATTGTAATGTCTATGTGCTAAAATATCTGACATTTAAATAATGATGTCACAAAGACCAACAGAAAACAGAGGAGGATGGAGCAGTGTATAATACAATAGGGAAACTGTTTTGAAATTTAAGGGATGATGACAAAAAAGTGCTATCCACTGAATGCTGATGTATCTAAGAGCAGGAGCTCTTATATAACCATAGTAAAGTACTTAATTTTAGCTTTTTAAATATTATAAGCCACATATATGTATATGAAAAAAAAGTGTTAGTCACTCAGTCTTGTATGACTGTCTGCAAGCCAATGGACTGTAGCCCACCAGGCTCCTCTGTCCATGGGATTCTCAAGGCAAGAACACTGGAGTGGGCTGCCATTCCCTTCTCCAGGGGATCTTCCCGACCCAGGGATCGAACCTGGGTCTCCTGCACTGCAGGCAGATTCTTAACTGTCTGAGCCACCAGGGGAGCCCATATATATATATGTGTGTCTGTGTGTGTAATTATATTTATATACACACACACACACATATATATTTATACACACACAAATTTTAATTCTTTCACTCACTCTCCATCACAGGCATGACAAATATTATGATAGATACCAAGAAATTAAATAAGCCTGTACAAAGTAATACAGCTAGTTCATGAACTCATGTCTTCTTATTTCAAGTCTAAACCTTTTCCTATGAATGTGGTGGCTGCATTCCCTATAAGCTAACATAAAACAGTAAATACCATCTAATGAGTCTTTGGAGAATCAGGAGTGAAGTCTAAGATAAATTAAGAGTAAATGTTTAAATAAAAGTGAAAAGTCACCTATAAAACTTTTGAGCAGATTGGGTAAGGAAAAATAAAATCATTTATATATTTAATAAAAACTTTGACTTATTACATGAATAATAGTTGGTACTGTATTTATCTACAGCACTTTACTGCTTTCATTTATACGTACATTCAGTCAGTCACTAAACACCATCAAGCACGTACCAGAAACTGGCTGGGCACTAGGAAAGTGAAGAAGCAGTCAGATGGACCCCAATCCTCGCCCAACAGGAGTGCATGATGCTCTACACAGAATTAAAGGGAATATAAGTGTCAACATCACAAGAAAAATGAGGACCTCTCTGCCAAATGAGGATAGTCAAGCAGATGGTAAAGTCAGAGTAAATGCCACAGTATGTAAACATGTTGCCAGGAGACGGGGGGACAGAGGATTAGATGGTTGGAAGGCATCATCGACTCGATGGACATGAGTTTGAGCAAATTCCAGGAGGTGGTGATGGACAGGGAATCCAGGGGCTTCCTGCAGCATTGCAGTCCATGGGGTTGCAAAAGAGCTGTACACAGCTCAGAGACTGATCAATAGCATTGCCAGGATTTGTCCTTCCTAAGTTCAACTTGGAAAAACACAAGATAAGCAAATGGTGGAAAACAGCAACAATCATCTATTAAAGATAAATATGGCTGTGGATACCTGATCCAGGCTAATACTTTGTTCTTCCTTCAGACTGACATACTTTGAACAGTTAACATTTATTTAGATAATATATAGAATATTGTGTGAGAAAAGAACAGAAATGGGGCCCCCTTGTGGCTGTCTCCAGTTTCTTCTCTAAGGTCTCAAACAGTTTAATACTGGTCCTAACTTGACACCTTACTACTAGGAAAATAGAAGCCCTACGATTAATTGTCACCCTCCTTTTAGACTGGCAGCTTAGGGACAATATATTTTGCGTCTCAAATGGCTTATGAAAGTATGACTTTCAATCATGTTTTTACTAGAAATGATTAAGAAATGCAATCTGATATATCCTTTTACATATTCCATAACACTCTGGCAACCTAACAATGGTTTAGCCTCATTTATAGTTCAGGAACCACATAAGTAATCTAGCTAACGTACTTATCAATCCAGTAATATGCCTATGCCTGTTCCACACACGTGCAGAATAGAATAGATTGAAAAGCTCTTCAAGAGCATATTTTCAAATTGATATGCACAGTGTCTTCCATCAAAGGCAGATGGTCCCTTAACCCTGCTTTAACCCTGTCAACAATTTGAAGAAAAACTGGTATTTCTCCTCTTTTGTTTATTTCAACCAGTAAACAATGGGTGTGTGAGCAGGCTTCAGAGGTTTTAACTTGGAATTATTTACCTGAGCATAAAGTTCTGTAGGCCAACTGCAAAGAAGACAATAAGAAAATATTCTTTGACATAACAGAACTAAACTCCAACATTTTCAGTAGATCATCAGTTCTTCCAAAGCAGAGGAATTGGTGGAAATATGGTGGCTTGGGCTCCTGTAAAAATTATCTAGTGAAAGATGCATTTTGGCTTCCTAAGAACTACTACTCTTTTGTGCTCCTAACTCTATATACAGAAATTGCTCCCATTTTAGAAACACGAGTCTTATTTTTGTACACAAACTTATAAGTAAATCCACTACTTAAAATCTTCATTGTCAGTCCTTCTCCAGGTCAGTATGATATGTGCCATGATGATTTTATCACAGCGTGGGACAGAAGGTAACTAATGAGCCTGTCATAGCAACAACAACCTCTGTTGGAGCAGAAGCGCGTATTTTATCTGATAAGAATAAGGCAACTAAGCTATTCAGCTCAGTATGCCTTTTCATCTGCTGTTGTCATCATAAAATTCCCAAGTGTTGGATTTCTAGTCTCAGATGTCTCCTTCAGATGAGGTAGGCTCCTGCAATTATCTCCACCAGTAGAAATCACTACCAATTGTGCACTCCTTCTTATTGAGCTCAGTCATTCTGAACACGATGCTCTGTCCTCCTCCTGAGTACAGGCTTGGTCCATGAAGAACATTATTCTAATATGATTTATTTCCATATTTGACTTATTTCCACATAAAATTTAATTATTTATTTGGGAAGAACTATTTCCCTCATGGCTCAGAGGTAAAGGATCCACCTGCAATGCAGGAGATGTGGATTCGATCCCAGAGTCAGGAAGATCCCCTGGAGGAGCAAAGGGCAACCCACTCCAGTATTCTTGCCTGGAAAATCCCATGAACAGAGGAGCCTGGAGAGCTACAGTCCATAGGACCGCAAAGAGTCAGACACGAATGAGCACAGAGAGCATTTCCCAATTAAGATTTGGAAAACCAATTTTAGACATCTAATTAGACTGGGCTGGCGAAAAATTAAATGCTGGAGATTATGACTTTAAATGTTTGCTTTCAAAATGAACAAACTCACTAAAAGTGATTGCATTATCCAGAAATTTTGTAAAACATATGGAAAGCAGAAATTAAGAAAATACACATATGTGTGAAAACAATTACTCAATTTGGCAATCAAAATCATACTTCCAGTAGAAAAGAGAAAAAGAAAGTGTCAAAATAAAATTTCTGACCCCACTTTCTGTATATATCATAAATTGGATCAAATGTACAGTGGAAAATACACAGAAAACTTAAAATCAATAATATAATGAAAGGAAGCATGCTGCCCTAAATACATAGGAATTTAAAGCTGGAAAGAACTTCAGAAATAATCTAAGCATGCTGCTCATTTTTTCCAAAAGAAGTGGAAACCCAGTGCAATTAAAATTTTGCCTACGGTTTTACAACTAGTTAAGGACCAGTTAAGAACCAGGACTAGCTAAGAACCAAGCCGAGGTTCTCAAGCCTCTCAGTGTAGCACTTTCTTCCCACTCCCACTTAAATCCCAGAAGATAAGCCTTTAACTTTAAACAGAATAAGGATTACAAGTACCGAGGGACCAATTCTTGTCTGATATTCTCCCGTGTGCTTCTATCCCAGCTCAGCTCAGCCAAACATGAGGAAAAAGAAACAGATTACAGAAGCAAAGGAGGGTTGCCTCCTTAGGCAGAACTGTGGCAGTAACCCCAAGGAAGAAGAGTAAAAGCCGCCATCTTGGATGGCAGCAAGGACATGGGGGAATGGCGGAGCAACGGTACAAAACATATGTTGTCTTTCCTTGGAAACTATAGTAATTCAACCTAATTAATTCAAATTGCATGTCTTAATGCTTGGCAATTGTGGCATTACTTTATCTCTTAAAAAGAAGAATAAAGAAAGACCTTATATATTAACAGAAGGAAAGTACCATAAGCAACCAAGGCATGACCATGACTCCTGTACTCTAGCAAACTGAAAATTATGCAGTAAAGCCAAACATGGTAATGGGCAGAGATAGCTATAAGAAGCCTATCTGCATATTTTGCAGGCTGCCTGGTCTATTTCAGGAGTTGTCACCTGGAATGGAAGGTAGCCAAGTTATGTCGAACAATCCCCCAAGGAGAGCGGCAATGAACTCTTCCTAGCTCAACAGCCTCCTTGAGCCCCACAGTGAGGTTATGTGAACAAGCCCAGCTGCAGCTGAGAAAGGCCAATCAGAGGGCAGTACAGATGGCTCTCCCTGTGGAGCTATATTTTTCATACTCTAATTTGTTACCGTTAGGCCAGATTGAACACAAGAGAGAAGGAATAGGGAAGAGTGGCATCTATGCAGCCCATAGCACCAACACTGCGCTGGCCTATGTAAAGGAATGTATCCTCCAGCAGTGTGTTTTATTATATCTTGCACCAAAAGGGCAAGAAAGACTGTACTATTTATGATTAGCAAAACCATGGGATTCACAGGAACCAGAGGAAGCATATTACTAAAGGCACTGTATTGTAGACACAATAAAATCATGGCAAAAAAAATTAAATATTCAAAAAAAAATTCAGATGCTGAAATTTATCTTGTGGCTGAAGACACTGGCATCAACAAAAACACTATTACTTTTGTTATTGTTTTTTTAATGTTAAAAGTGTGAATTTCCCCAAGATATTTTTGCTTCTCAGTATGCCTTGAAATTTCAACTACTGGCAAAAAATCCAATAAGAATCAGACTGCAATATCAGTTTGTGCTCTGTTAAGACTGAGGGTCATAGTGAAGTATTTTAGTTTTATTTTTCCTGTCTAGAGTTCAAGAATCATGTGCTGTGCTTGGTCACTCAGTCGTGTCTAACTCTTTGCAACCCCTCAAACCCACTCCTGTGTCCATGGAATTCTCCAGGCAAGAATACTGGAGTGGGTTGCCATTCCCTTCTCCAGGGGAACCTTCCCAACCCTGGGATAGATAGAACCCAGGTATCCCACATTGCAGGCAGATTCTTTGTTGTCTGAGCCGCCAGCATAGAGAGTTCTATTTGCTAACAGGAAGGAAAGTAGAGTCATGGTGGGGGAAGGGTACAATGCATGCAAGTAACTTTTTGTGGTGGAGAAAATTCTCTCTCAATTACTCCAACTTTCTTAGTAAAATAAGAAGCTAGATAATCAGTTAAAAGGAAGGATAAAGGAAAGGATCTGGAGGTGTTAGGAGAGAGAATGAAGTATAATCCAGAAAAGAGATAAGAATGAATGACTTACACAATAGAGCAGGAGTGGCTGGTTAGTTCCACTTTCAAACAGTGGTCATGAATTTAAAGTGAGACCAATTAGTATACAGTTTCAAGCTTTTTTCCCAGTGGCATTCAGCAGAACAGGCATAGGCACACAAGATGGGAGACAGATTTAACCAGAGTAAACACGAAAAAGGAGTAAGGGAAAAAGAATTGAGGGTGTATGCAAGGAACTAACTAAAATTTGAGTTTTGTACAAGGAACCTACAGAATTTGAGTTGTACAACGACATACAATAATGCAAGTGAAGATAAGACAAGTTAAGGGATAATGAAAAGGTGAATTATTAGTTGAATGAAAATTTCCATGTGATAGAAGAGTTCTTAATTCAGTTTACTAGGAGGAAAGAGTTAGGAATATAGGAGGAAGCAGTCTGAAAGTGAGATAAGTGAAATCAAGGTTATGAATTGAATTAAAGCTATTGATAACTACAAGGTGAAGAGGATGGCAATAAGATGGTGCCTGTGATAAGGTAGAAGACAAAAGCCACAGGAGAATTAAAGAAAGTGTGGGGGGTGGTCAAGAGGTCAGAATGTGATGCTGATATCATCAAGAATTCTGACAATGTTAATGCCCTCCAAAGTTCACATTTGTATTTGAACAAGTTAGGGTTCTCCTCATTGCATGAAGAGAGAATATAAATCATGGGCAATCATGGACTATCTCAGTAAAAGGGTACGCACAGAAACAAATGATACTATTTGGACTTCAGTTGAGGCATTGAGGAAGGATCTAAGAAAGCCACTGTCACTCCAGACTGGATGGTGTCAGAAAGTGGGAACAATTCTGTAACTGAGTACTTCAATAAATCTTTCTAGGGAGGGCAGACAAGCAAGGCTAAAGCTATAACTGGGGAAAAAAATGCAGCAATTACTCATTTTAGCGGAGACAAAAGGTATTTGGTGTTTTAAATACAGTTACAAAGTAGCCTTATTTTCTCTCTCCTTTATCATAGTCTCAGAGTCTGAGGTTGATATTTTCTGAGATTGTTTATTATCCAATAAAAAAGTAACACAGCAGATGATAACTAGACTTATTGTGGTGATCACTGCATAATGCATAAAAATATTGAAACACTATGTTGTACATCTGAAACTAATAGAATATTGCATGTTAATTATAATTCAATAAAAAAGTAACAAACTAGCTTCCAGATGTCAGGGGATGTTCTCTGGTTTAAAGATTACTTTCTCAACAAGAATAATGTTAATAGGAGAGTGTTGGTAAAATCTTTAAGGAGTAAGAGGAAGGGATTCAGGAGGGTAAATGACTGAAAACAAGTATAGGGCAGGTAAATCTGACAACATGAGATACAAAGATGTATTTGTTTGTTTGTTTAAATAGGAGGTTGGGTGGATTGACTGGAAGCAGCAATGAGAAGTAAGGATGGTACTTCTTCCATCTCTAGGCCCAACAAAAAAAGAAAAGCAGTCATGATGAAAGAGGGCTACAGAAGAAGCAATGTCTACAAGGGGACATTCGATTTTGGTAATAGAAGATAAAGGGAATATTCACAGAAGAAAATGAAGATATGTGTACAATGGAAAGGTTTCGAAAGATCGAGAACAGTAGAAGACAGGGATGTACAGAGGGATGATCTGGTCCTCTGGCAGATAACAGTCATAATGTTGTGAGTGTTTATGGGAAGGAGGGAGGGGATGGAACAATTCACCAGAAATTACTCAGAACCCTGGACTCTCACTTGAATCACAGCATCTGCATTGGAGCAATCTTCATCTTTGCACAAATACTATCAAAACTCTTGCCAAGGGCTGACCCACAAAGGGTACCCTTACCTTTAAATGTAGGCTTCCCTTCCCTTCAGACTATAAAGCGTTACTTGTCGCTGTGTGTGCTGTGTTCAGTCACGTCCAGTGCTTTGTGACCCCATGGACTGTAGCTCGCCAGGCTCCTCTGTCCATGGGGACTCTCCAAGCAGGAATACTGGAGTGGGTTGCCAAGCCTTCCTTCAGGAGATCTTCCCAACCCAGGGATCAAACCCAGGTCTCCTGTACTGCAGGTGGATTCTTTACCATCTGAGCCACCAGGGAAGCCTCTACTTGTTGCTAGTTCATTGAAATGTTTTCATTACTTGAATTTTTTCATTGATTCCAACAATCCAGAAAGTACTCCAATGTATTATGTAGTAACCTGACATTACATTTATTTTTGGAAAAGTCTCCAGATGACTCTAAGAATTTTCTTCCTATTCTTTACTGAGTAATTAAATAATTAACTGTGGCTCTCATTTACTCGTTCTTTTAGTGCTTGCTTCAATTAGGCAGTCATTTAACTTAACTGTTCAGTCATTAAAATAGGCATTACTGGACCACCATAGGCGAAACACTATGCTAAGGACTGTTTATTCCATTTATTCAGTCATGAATTTTGATGTATTACTAGGAAGTAGCATATCATTGTGTTTACGAACGGGGCCTCAGGGAGACTTCCCTAGTGGTCCAGGGGTTAAGATTCTGCCCTCCCACGTAGCGGGTATGGGTTCAATCCCTGGTCGAGGATCTAAGAGCCCACATACCTTGTGGCCAAAAAACCAAAACATAAAACAGATGCAATATTGTAACAAATTCAATAAAGCCTTTAAAAATAGTCCACATCCCCCTCCCCCAAAAATCTTAACGAATCAGGGCCCAGGATCTAACTATCTGGACCTGGACCCCAGATTCACCGCTGATGATGGAGTGACCTACCTTGTGCAAGCACTCTCAGTTTCAATCTCTGCATTTGTAAAATGGAGTTAATAATATTAACAGTACCTAGCTCATTTCACAACCTCTGAGCTAGGTACTGTTAATATTAAATATGCTAATACATGGAAAATATTCAGCCCAGTGACTTCTTGACTTCTAGATAACATATCCCACAGTATTACTTGCCATGGTTATTACAGTTACTGATTTCATCACCATTATTTTGTCATAGTACAGTGAGAAAAGCCCTTGATCTATATTTGAATGTCAGCTGTGGAAACTATTTAATGTCTCTGAGATTTCCCTATCTGTAAAATGTATACCACAGTACTAATTTCAACAGGATCATGAGAGGATTAAATGCTATGGTAAATACGCAAATGGCTAATATAAAGTAGGCATATAGTAAGTATTAGTTTCCTGCCCTCTCATTTACCACTATTAACGTGAAACCTAGATATATTTCCAAAGACAACACTCTCCTTCACTGGTTGCTTAGCCTTCAGAGCATAATACAAGTACAGACAAGTATCCAATGAAGTTTGTACACATCTAAGAGGCAAGTATCACTAAGCAGAGAGGAATAGAGAGTCACTTCCTTTTGAAGTAAGAATTTCTATAAGCACCAATCTTCCTTTAGTATTAAAAATTTCACCTAGTACATGGAGGCAGAGAAATATGATCCAAGGTAGGTACTGGAGTTTTATATAAAGTAATCTGGTTTGCCCTCTTAGAGGCAGGAGAGAATAAATATTTTTTTCAAGAGACAGAGTGCAAAATTTCTAAAGCATCATTGAATGACTTCTGCCTGAAACTACACCACTTTCCATCCCTTTATTCTCTTACTTCAACCAGTTGAACAGCTTTCTTCCAATTTCAAACTAGGCCTGTGATAATGCCATCCCAGAAAGGCACTATCAGATTCAAGGAGGTATCATGAGTCCCCACATCATTCAAGTAAAATCCAAATGGAGGAGACACTTCTAAGTGCTCACATTCTGAGCCATGACACTGAAGAGAATAATCATGTCTAAGAACACTGTGAATGACTAATGTGGTGGGGTCATGTGCTGGCTACTGAGCGTCCAGCAATGAATAGGTTATAGGCAAAGGGCCAGTGATGGTAAAGGAGCTGAAGTAATCAAGACACAATTAGGAGCAAACACTGTATAAAACTTGGAGATGACTTGTACCTGGGGATACTAAGGAGAAGAAAGATTGTAGGATAATTTCTAGATTTCTGGCTTGGATGACAAGGTAAGTAGTGATATAATTCACTGACAGAAAACAAGATGGATAGATATTTGGTTTCTGTTCCTTTTTTTCTTCAAAGGAGGCAAAAATAGAGAATATATTTTGTGTTGGTATTACTAGATATACCACTTGAGAACTCAGGGGGAAAGAATGGATCTATTAACTGCTGAGTTAAATCAACATATACACTGGAGATAAAGCAATGGGAATAGATGAGGGCGGCCAACCCAGGAGACCATGTCCCTCCCTACTTCTTCCTTGCCATTCACAGTTACGCAAAACAGTAACATTAAGATGGAGAGTCATCTTCAGACATTTCTACTGTACTCTCAGTAATGTAAACTATACGGTTGCCAAGAATAAAATGGTGCTTTGAGCACTCTCTTATCCCAGCTCTGTGCATCATTTCTCTCATTTTCTCTAGCTAATGAAGAGAAGAATCAATCCAATACTATATATACCACGTACTTGATAAGTAGTATTTGAAGGCCTAAACTAATTGACTCCTGACAAGGGAAGATATTTCCTCAACACTTCTAAAGATTCTATACCACGTCCAAAATTCCCAACAGTGGTAGATCTGTGGACCAATCCAGCAGAAAGTCAAACTGAAGGAACTAGGTCAAAAGTTTAGTACTATTCCTACTGGGCAGCAGGAATTATGAGTTATATTTTCCCCCAGATTTTTTTCTACTTTTCTGTATTAAAAAATGCTCATAATAAATATGCATTGCTTTAATAATCAGGAAAAAAAATTTAATGAAGTCAGTCTGGCAAAATCTTCCAGATCAGCCAAAGATGCTGGCGGAATCAACTGAAAAGGAGTTTCATGAAAATCACTGGGGGATATGCTCAGCACAGAATTACTGGATAGCTGAAGAAGACTAAAGCAGGGAACGTCATCAACTAGCAAGTACTCTCAAGGCCCTGTTTTTGTTTTATGAAATATGGTCAAGACCTCCCAGAAGAGCCTGTAACAAACATAACCTTCAAAACAGGAATTATTCATCTAATGATTTCTGCAGGCAGCAAAAATGAGTCCTTCCTCTGCAGAAGTAATTTTCTGCAAGGCAAGTTAAATTTATGGCATTATGTCAGTTTCATAAGCCAGGAACTTTGAATCTATCTAGAAGAGACAAACTAAGGACCACTTTGCATCCAGAAGAAACTGAAATGTAACGTCGATATCCTTCCAATGGAAAGAATTCTTCATTTTTGTTTTCAAGCACATATAGTCATATTACATTATAGAAATGGAATGGTTCAATGATAGTTGTTTAGACTCAGCTTCATGAGTTAACCAATAGTGCAAGACAAAAGCAAAAAGAGCTACTATTACTCAGAATTAAGAGAATAAAAATCACTGCTCCTTTGTTCAAGCTGTTTTCTTTCTTTTGAGACACAGCACTACATCAATTTAAAGTTAAAATGAAGTGTTACACTTCAATAAAGTTGGAAACCAAATACTGAACTTATAGTACACAATGGAGTGAGCAGCCTACAAATGGAAGGAAAATAGGCAGGCTTTTTTGCCTATGTTTATTTGCCAAAATGAAAAGAAATTCAAAGCCATCAAGCACTTACGTACCATGTCTAGCGTTTAATACGATATTTTTACACTGCAACAGAAGTAAAAACAGAGTTTGGTGTATCGCTAAGGATTATGTAAAATAGTGCATTTCCATCCCCTCATTAGATGGCCTGATCCAGCAGCAAAGGCCATCACATAAACCAGGATGAGGCTTTGACTACCACCAAGTCCTAAATGAGAGTCTTCAGTTCCTAGGAAGATTTGGCTCAAATATCAGACATGGTTGGTGAAAACTAGAAAAGTGGGTTGACTTTTCTCTATGAAAAGAAACATCATAAATGCTAGAAAGTGTCCTGATTCTTTTCATCAATGGGAAATGAATTATAATTAAGGAAGCTTTCCTTTCTCTGGACACATTTCTTTACGCTTCTTAAGCTATATGAGAACAGTATGGCACTGTCCTCAGAAATCTCTGTGGACACACAATGTCCAGTCTTACATTCTGTCCCTTACTTGTTTGTTTAGCCACAAACTTATCCAGAAGCCTATGCATTACTTTGTTCTCTTTCCAAGATGCACTTACAAGCTTATTTGGAATCATTTCAAGCCCTGACAAGGGCAGTTAAATTTAACTGGAAAGGTTTGAGAAGCCTGAAAGAGGAAATCATGGAAGAAAATGATAAGCTGTTTTTAGGAAGAGGTTGCTTGAAAAAAGTTGAACACAGATACTCACATTGTAAATGTATCAAATGCCATGAACTGTTTTAATAGTCGAAGCAGTAAATTTTATGTTATGTGGATTTTACTACAACAACAAAAATAGCTCAAATAAAAGGCAAAAAAAAAAAAAAATTTCACCACAGACTGACAGCATCTCAGAATTATAAATAACTTTAAATGTTGTCTAGGCAAATGTTTTTTAACTTGCTGGCAGCAACCATTGTGTAAGTCATGAAGTCAGTTTACATAAGACCAACATATTTTCACAAAATAATAGAAGAGAGAACCTCTGAGTATGTCACATATAATAAGGGCAAGTATAGTTTAATGAAACCATGCTTCAGTTCTATGTGTGTGCTTGTGCTTATGCACTGAGTTGTAATATAAAATGTATTTCTTACCATATGTTACAGTTTTAAAAGTTAGAGGTATCTAGACTGACCCAATTTTTCATCTTATGCAAATATAACCTCCTCAAATTTCTGACCCTTACATTAAAGATGCAAAGTAGAAGATTCTAAGTTTACCAGTGGTTGAGTACAAAAATGACAATAGACCTAACTAATAAAATAAGATATAGACAAATACCAAGATCATGGGCATGTCCAATTTTGACATAAGTGTAAAACTGTAGGACTGATGTTGACTAGTAGATAGCCTGTGTGATCTGTCATTTATAAAAATGACTCAGGATATGAACTTGAAAAATGCAGGATAAGTCATTTCCATGTCAAGGAACACAACAGAATAGAAATGAAGTCATAAGGCTTTTTAAGATTTAAAGAAAGCAAAATCTCTTAGGGGAAAAGCAACTGGAATTCTGCAGAAATTATTTCAATTAAACTGTGTGACAAATATTCTGGGGTTCAAGGAAATGAAAATGTAGTGGGACAATATAAAGCCACTAGAAGTGATTTTTCTTATTTATATGCAATCCTAACAAAAAATATATGGAATATTTCTGCCTCTGTAGTACTGAAAACCAAAATTATATGCCCTAGGGAAATAATGAGAAAGAAAACAAGAATGGTATAAAATAGGCAATTCTTTGCACAGAGAATTATAGTGAATTTATTCTAAAAAAGGTAAAATTTTAAAAGATAATAAGGAGAAAGAGAAGTCACTAGTAATTTCCATATTTACACATGGTATTTAGCTCTTTCAGATAGTGAAATAGCCACTAAGTAGTTCATATGGGTACAGACACACTTTGAGTAGCCAAGATGAAACTGATAGTGGGTAAGGTGGCAAATTTGGGGGAAAATGGTTAAATTATGGGGCTTCCCTGGTGGCTCAGATGATAAAGAATCTGCCTGCAATGCAGAAGTACCAGGTTCAATTCCTGGGTCGGGAAGATCCCCTGAAGGAGGAAAGGCAACCCACTCTAGTATTCTTGCCTGGAGAATCCCATGGACAGAGGAGCTTGTTGGGCTACATCCATGGCGTCGCATACACTTAAAACAATTACAGGATCTAACTTCTTAGCTATGTTCCTTGTGAAAACATACACTAAATAATTTCACTTATTTCCCTGAAGGAAAAGTCTTACAGAGAAAACAATTTACAAATGGTTGGAAACCATCAGCTCAGATACTGTAAAACTAACAAAAAGCAATTTACCTTCATGCAGAATCATGGTGAATACAAGTCTAGACTAATGTATTGCAATTCTGGCCCCAGGGATCTAAGAAACATATAGTGGAGTCTGAGAAAATCTATAGATATAGTTGGACATTTCTAAACCAATTAAAATTTGATATAATCTTCAATATTTTCAAAAAATTGATCAAGTATAGTAAGTGTTACCTTTGTCTTCTGTACCACTGAATATTGAGTGAGGGTAAACTATTCAGTGAAAGTCAAAGTTATCTTAACCTTAAATTCTTACTGGTCTGTCATAATAAACTAGAATATTTCAGTCAACAATAGGGTCTTTGTTCTGCAGCATTCACCTTTTTATAGATAAGATGTTTCAACACATATGCCCCTTCTTCCTGATCTTCTGAGACCCACTAGGCACTTCTGGCACAGAAAACACGGACCTTACTTCTGGTGTAAGTCACTCATCAATGAGAGTCAGATGCTTTCCTGAAAGATATAACAAAGGAGAAAATGCAATACATCCTAAAATAATATTTACCCTATACACAGTAGGGTACCAACAAGAACTTCCTGAAAACCTAGAATTAAAATTTTCTGCTTCCAGAAATGCTGAAAATAAAAACCCAAAAGCAAAGATGTTTATGCAAGATAACCTTTTCTTCTGTACTGAAAATAATTTCTTGGCAGCACTCATAAACATTTCACAATTTCTCTTAGACAAAGGAGGTTTTACCGTGGCTTAAGAAGCTCTACAGCAAGGATATTCAAACAAACTGTACTTGAAAGCAGTTAAGAGAAGTCACCACTTAACCTACTCAGGAAAAAAAAAAATGGGGAAAAGGAAAACGCTATCACCTTCTGAAAAGTAAAGTGATAAATTATTTCTAAATGACTAAAATAGCTACCTAAAGAAGTAACCAAAGTGACATAAGTGAGTAATTGAGGAATCTAAAACATCAAAATTCTAATTCATATGATTTAGAGATACAAAGAGCTTCCCTGGCAACTCAAAGATAAAGAATCTGGCTGTCAGTGCAGGAGACACAAGAGACACAAGTTTGATTCCTGGATCAGGAAGATCCCCTGGAGGAGATCTTTGATCTCCTTTCCTATGAGGAAATGGCAACCCAGTCCAGTATTCTTGCCTGGAAAATCCCATGGACAGAGGAGCCTGGCGGGCTACAGTCTATGCAGTCACAAAAGAGTCAGACACGACTTAGTGACTAACAACAACAATTGAAATGTGATCATATATTGAAAAGGTGAAAACTATTTATACCCCCCTCCTAATGAAGAAACCTAATGTTTAATTTATAATGATTCTTATGGAAAAATTAAGAATAACCAACATGGAGTCAATTTTAAAGAAAAAAAAAGATCAAAATATGTCAAATGTTTTTTTCTAGTAAAACTTAACCAGCAGAATACATGCATCTGGCTTTGATGGATAAACAGTCCCCTAGCTTACCCTCCAGCAGCTATAAAACTGAACAAAAATATGTGAAAGAAAAAAAAAACGTGAAAGAAAAACTTTGTTCTCGTTAGAGGATAGCATTTGTTCTCATTAGAGGATAGTCTCGTTACAGAACTGAGATACTGAAATGATCAAATTAATTTATAAATCATTTAACTGCTTGCCTCTTCAAAGAAAGATTAAGAAGATCAGGACACTTAATAATGTAACATTAATAATGTCCAGTGTCTAAAAACATGCCAACAAGCAGGCATATGTTACCCATAAGCGAGGAGAAATTTCAGTCAATAAAAATAGACCAAGAAATTACAGAACTTTTAAAACAAAGCTATTATAAATATGCTCTGCATGCTCAGGGATTAAAGAAAGCATAAAATGATGAGAAAAACAAAGCTATAAAAATAAAGTGGAAATTTTAGAGATGAAAAATACAATCTGAAATGACATTTTAACTGGATGAGTATAAAAGTGGATTAGACACCGCAGAAGAAAATTTCAGTGAATCTGAAGTCACAGCAACAAAAGCAATTAAAACAAAACCATAAGAAAAAGATAACAGATTGAACAGAAACACAGTGACTGGTTGAACAAAAAAATATATATGGTCAAAATGTTTTAAATTTAATGAGAACTATAAACCTAGAGATTCCAAACACTCAAAAAACTGGAAAAAGGAAAAACATGAAGGAAATCCAAATAAGATATATTATAATCATATCACTAGAAACTAGTTATAAGAAGAAATAATTAAATCAGCTAGGATAAAAAGATACAATTCATACAGAGATAACAATGACCAATGAATTTTTGTCAGCCACTCTTCAAACTGCAATATAGTGAAACTGCATCTTTAAATGCACACCAATTGGAAAGGAAAAAGTGAAGCAGTCATTACTCTCAGACAACATGATTAAGTATGAAGAAAATTATAAGGAAGCTCCAAAATATTATTAGAACTAGTAAGTAAGTTTAGAAAGATAGCAAGGTATGTGGTAAAAAGGTAAAAATCAGTTGTATTTCTGCTATATTCAACAATTTAAAAATAAAATTTTCTAAATTCCATTTTTCAGAAAATAATTAAATATATTAAATGTAATAAAATAGGTGTAAGACCTGTAAATTGAAAACTACCTAGAATCAATAACAGAATTTAAGGATTTCTAAAAGTATAGATAGAAAGACTTATTTTTAAGATGGAGAATCTTTTCTAATTGATCTATAGATTCAATGTAATTCCAATCAAAATCCTATCAGACTTTTCAGAGAAATTGATAAACTGATTTAAAAATGTATATGGAAATTCAAAGGACAATTCTGAAAAAAAACAAAAAGCTGCAGGAATACTACTACCAGTTTTTGAAACTTATTATGAGTGCACATTAATAAGACAATGTGATATTCATAGACACAGCAATGAAACAGACTAGAGAGTCCAGAAATAGACACATTCTTGGAAGGTCAATTGATTTTATACAAATGAGATGAGATTGCAGAGTCAGACACAACTGAACAACTACATAAGAAAAAATACCTTGAAACATATTATTAACCTAAAAAGGAAATCTAAAACTATAAAAACTTTTATAAGAAAGCATGAGAAAATCTTCAAAAAAGGCAAAATTTCCAGAAATAGGTCAACATAAAGTACCATCAGAAAACACAATGAGGTTCAGGATTGGGAACTCATGTACACCCATGGCGGATTCATGTCAATGTATGGCAAAACCAATACAGTATTGTAAAGTAAAATAAAAAAAATAAATTAATTTTAAAAAATAAATAAAAAGAAAAAACAATGATAAATCTTAGTAAGTGTAATTTTAAAATTCTGTTGGAGAAGACTCTTAAGAGTCCCTTGGACTACAAGGAGATCCAACCAGTCCACCCTAAAGGAAATCAGTCCTGGGTGTTCATTGGAAGGACTGATGTTGAAGCTGAAACTCCAATACTTTGGCCATCTGATGCGAAGACCTGATTCATTGGGAAAGACCCTGATGCTGGGAAAGATTGAGGGCAGGAGGAGAAGGGGACGACACAGGATGAGATGGTTAGATGGCATCACCGACTCAATGGACATGGGTTTGGGTGGACTCCGGCAGTTGGTGATGGACAGGGAGACCTGGCATGCTGCAGTTCATGGGGGTAGCAAAGAGTTGGACACGACTGAGCAACTGAACTGAACTTCCAAAGAAACAAAGAACTGCAAATGAAGCAACTGACAAAGGATTAACCTCCAAAATATACAAGCAGTTCATGCAGCTCAATATCAGAAAAACAAACAACCCAATGAAAAAATGAGTGGAAGACCCAAACATATGTTTTTTCCAAAGAAGACATACAGATGGTCAACAAACACATGAAAAAATGCTCAACATTGCTCATTATCAGAGAAATGCAAATCAAAACCACAATGAGAGGTGTCACTTCACCCCAGTCAGATTGGCCATCATCTAAAAGTCTATAAACAATAAATGCTGGAAAGTGTGTTGAGAAAACAGAACCCTCCAACAGTGTTGGTGGGAATGTAAACTGATACAACCACTAGGGAGAATGGTATGAAGGTTCCTTAAAAAACTAAAAATACAGCTACCATATGAGCCAGCAATCCTACTCCTGGGCATACATCCAGAGAAAAACCACAATTCAAAAAGACACATGTAACTCAATGTTCACTGCAGCACTCTTTACAATAGCTCAAACACAGAAGCAACCTAGATGTCCATCAACAGAAAAAAGCATAAAAAGTTGTGATACATATATACAATGGAATATTACTCAGTCATAAAAAGGAACAAATTTGAGTCAGTTGAACTGAGGTAGACAAACCTAGAGCTTGTTGTACAGCATGGCGTAAGTCAGAAAGAGAAAAACAAATATTGTATATTAAAGCATATCCATGGAATCAATAAAGATGATACTGATGAACATATCTGCAGGGCAAGACTAGAGATGCAGACAGAGAATGCACTTGTAGACACAGTGAGGGAAGGAGAGGGTGGGACAAACTGAGAGAGTAGCATTTAATATATCCATTACCATGTGTGAAACAGCTAGTGGGAAGCTGCTGTACAACACAGGGAGCTCTATCTGGTGCTCTGTGATGATGTGGAGGGGTGGGATGCAATGATGGGGAGGCAGGGAGGCTTCAGAGGGAGGGGATATATATACTGATGCTGATTCACACTGTTGTATGGCATAAACCAACACAACATTTTACAGCAATTATTTCCCAATTGAAAACCAATAAAAATAAATTTTAACAAATAATGAAAAAAAAACAAGTAAAAAAATTAAAATAAAGTTACCAAGCAGGAAAAAATATTTGTAACTCATATATATCTGATATAGAACTTCTATCCAGAATATATAAACAACTTGTAAAATTCAGGAAGAAATTAAGGAATAAATTAAATACAGGCAAAAGGTTTGAATAGAAACTTCACAAATGATATACAAATGTCAAAAGGTATATAAATAGATGGAATCGTCATTGTTCATACGGTAATGTCAATTAAAAACAACAGTAAGACTAAAATTCAGAAGATTTATAATAGCAAATGTTGATGAGGATGTGGAGCAACTACAACTTTCATAAATTGCTCACAGGATTGTAAAATGATACAGATTCTTTAGAAAACAGCTTTGCAATGTCTTAAAAAGTAAAGCTTGCACTTACATTCCAATCCAACATTAGCATTCTTAAATATCTCCCAAAGAGAAATGGAAACATATAGTCACACAAAGACATTACACACAAAGGTTCAGTTTGTGACAAAAGCTAGACATAATATTTACAAGTGTCTATGAACTTGTGAATGGTGAATGGATTTACAAAGTGTGGAAAATCCATACAAATGCAGGCCCCTGTGAGGGTGCCCGTGGCAGCCAGGGACAGCTCTGTACACACTTGAACTGTTCTGTTTCATTCAAAAATCCTTTCAAATTCTTTGAGTTTTACCTACAAAAAAAAAAAAGACAAGATGCTAGGTTCTTGTTATATCAATCTCTTGGTCTTGTCAGATCCCCCATATAAAAAAGCTAGTAAACAGCAATGAGAAGGAACAATCTACTGATAACGCACAACACTGCAGACAGTGACTGCAGCCACGAAATTAAAAGATGCTGCTCCTTAGAAAGAAAGCTATGACAAACTTAGTGTATTAAGAAGCAGAGTCATCACTCTGCTGACAAAGGTCCATACAGTCACTATGGTTTTTCCAGCACTCATGTATAGATGTGAGAGTTGGACCATAAAGAAGGCCGAGCGCCAAAGAACTGATGCTTTCAGATTGTGGTACTGGAGAAGACTCTTGAGAGTCCCTTGGACAGCAAGGAGATCAAGTCAGTCAATCCTAAAGGAAATCAACCCTGAGTATTCATTGGAAGGACTGATGCTATGAAGTGACAGTGAATGACAGAGAAGCCTGGTGTGCTATAGTCCATGGGGTCACAAAGAGCTGGACCTGACTTAGTGACTGAACAAGAGCATGCACAATATGAATGACACTTAAAATCATTATACTAAGTGAAAGTAGCTAAAACCCCAAAGAATGCATACTTAATCATTCCATTTGTATAAAAGTCTAGAAAAGGCAATAGGGAGTTCATGATCTGAGCCACAGTCACCTCCCAGTCTTGTTTTTGTTGACTGTATAGAGCTTCTCCACGTTTGGCTACAAAGCATATAATCAATCTGATTTCAGTGTTGACCCTCTGGTAATGTCCATGTGTAGAGTCTTCTCTTGTGTTGTTGGAAGAGGGTGTTTGCTATGACCAGTGCATTCTCTTGGCAAAAATCTATTAGCCTTTGCCCTGCTTCGATCTGTACACCAAAGCCAAATTTCCCTGTTACTCCAGGTGTTTCTTGGCTTCCTACTTTTGCATTCCAGTCCCCTATAATGAAAAGGACATCTTTTGGGGTGTTGGTTCTACAAGGTCTTGTAGGTCTTTATAGAACCTCTCAACTTCAGCGTCTTCAGCATTACTGCTCAGGGTGTAGACTTGGATCACCATGATATTGAATGGTTTGCCTCGGAAACAAACAAAGACCATTTTGCCGTTTTTGAGGTTGCATCTAAGTACTGCATTTTGGACTCTTTTGTTGACCATGATGGCTACTCTATTTCTTCTAAGGGATTCTTGCCCACGGTAGAAGATATAATGGTGATCTGAGTTAAATTCATGCATTCCAGTCCATGTTAGTTCGCTGATTCCTAAAATGTCGACGTTCATTCATGCCATCTCCTGTTTCACCGCTTCCAATTTGTCTTGATTAATGGAACTAACATTCCAGGTCCCTATGCAATATTGTTCTTTGCAGCATCGGACCTTGCTTCCATCACCAGTCACATCCACAACTGGGTGTTGCTTTTGCTTTGGCTGTCTCTTCATTTTTTCTGGAGCTATTTTTCCACTGATCTCCAGTAGCACATTGGGCACCTACCGACCTGAGGAGTTCATCATTCAGTATCCTATCTTTTTGCCTTTTCATACTGTTCATGGGGTTCTCAAGGCAGGAAAACTGTAGTGGTTTGCCATTCCCTTGTCCAGTGGAACACATTTTGTCAGACCTCTCCACCATGACCCGTCCATCTTGGGTGGCCTCACAGGGCATGGCTCATAGCTTCATTGAGTTAGACTAAGCTGTGGTCCATGTGATTAGATTGGTTAGTTTTCTGTGATTGTGGTTTTCAGTCTGTCTGCCCTCTGATGGTGACAGATTAGAGGCTTATGGAAGCTTCCTGATGGGAGAGACTGATTGAGGGGGAAACTGGGTCTTGTTTAGATCATGCTCAGTAAATCTTTAATCCAATTTTCTGTTGATGGGTAGAGCTGTGTTCCCTCCCTGCTATTTACCTGGGGCCAACTATGGTGGAGGTAATGAAGATAATGGTGACCTCCTTCAAAAGGTCCCATGCATGCACTGCTGCACTCTGTGCCCCAACCCTGCAGCAGGCCACCACCAACGCATGCCGCCCCGGAGACTCCTGGACACTCACAGGCAAGTCTGGGTTGGTCTCCTGTGGGGTCACTGCTCTATCCTGGATCCCGGTGCACACAAGGCTCTCTTTGTGCCCTCCAAGAGTCTGTTTCCCCAGTCCTGTGTAAGTTCTGGCAGCTCTATGGTAGGGTTAATGATGACCTCCTCCAAGAGGGCTTATGCCAAACCCAGGCCTGCTGCACCCAGAGCCCCTGCCCCTGCAGCAGGGCACTGCTGACCCGTACTTCCACAGGAGATGCTCAAACACAGTTCTCTCTCAGTCTCTGTGAGGGCGTCCTGGGTCCTGGTGCACACAAGGTTTGTTTGAGCCCTTGTGTCTCTGGCAGTGATGGGGTTTGATTTTAAATGCCCATTTGGCCCTCCTACCGTCTTGCTTGGGCTTCTCCTTTGCCCTTGGGCATGGGGTATCTCCTCACAGCCACTTCAGTGCCTACCGTCTTACTGGGGTTTCTCTGAACTTGGACGTGCAGTATCTCCTCACTGCTGCTCCGGTGAAGCGCAGCCGTGGCTCCTGACCTTGGACGTAGTGTATCTCATGGTGGCTCACTCCAGCACCGCACAGCTGCTGCTTGCTCCAGCGCCCTAAATCAAATCTCTTACGATTATACAGTGGAAGTAAGAAACAGATTTAAGGGACTAGATCTGATAAACAGAGTGCCTGAAGAACTATGGGTGGAAGTTCACGACACTGTATAGGAGACAGGGATCAAGATCATCCCCAAGGAAAAAAAATGCAAAAAAGCAAAATGCCTGTCTGAGGAGGCCTTACAAATAGCTTTGAAAAGAAGAGAAGCAAAAAGCAAAGGAGAAAAGGAAATATAAACCCACTTGAATGCAGAGTTCCAAAGAATAGCAAGGAGAGATAAGAAAGCCTTCGTCAGTGATCAGTGCAAAGAAATAGAGGAAAACAATAGAATGGAAAAGACTATGCAGCAGTGGCCATAGGACTGGAAAAGGTCAGTTTTCATTCCAATTCCGAAGAAAGGCAATGCCAAAGAATGTTCAGACTCCCACATAATTTCTCTTCAAGAAAATTAGAGACACCAAGGGAACACTTCATGCAAAGACTGGCTCAATAAAGGACAGAAATGGTATGGACCTAACAGAATCAAAAGATATACAGAAGAGGTGGCAAGAATACAAAAAAGATCTTCATGACCCAGATAATCACAATGGTGTGATCACTCATCTTGAGCCAGACATCCTGGAATGTGAAGTCAAGTGGGCCTTAGAAAGCATCAATATGAACAAAGCTAGTGGAGGTGATAGAATTCCAGTTGAGCTATTCCAAATCCTGAAAGATGATGCTGTCAAAGTGCTGCACTTGGTATGCCAGCAAGTTTGGAAAAAGCAGTGGCCACAGGACTGGAAAAGGTCAGTTTTCATTCCCATCCCAAAGAAAGGCAATGCCAAAGAATGGTCAAACTATCACACAATTGCACTCATCTCACAAGCTAGTAAAGTAATGCTCAAAATTCTCCAAGCCAGGCTTCAATAATACATGAACTGTGAACTTCCAGATGTTCAAGCTGGTTTTTTAAAAGGCAGAGGAACCAGAGATCAAATTGCCAACATCTGCTGGATCATCAAAAAATCAAGAGAGTTCCAGAAAAAACATCTATTTCTGCTTGATTGACTATGCCAAAGCCTTTGACTGTGTGAAAAACAACAAACTGTGGAAAATTCTTCAAGAGATGGGAATACCAGACCCCCTGATCTGCCTCTTGAAAAATGTGTATGCAGGTCAGAAAGCAACAGTTAGAACTGGACATGGAACAACAGACTGGTTCCAAATAGGAAAAGGAGTACGTCAAGGCTGTATATTGTCACCCTGCTTATTTAACTTATATGCAGAGTACATCATGAGAAATGCTGGACTGGAAGAAGCACAAGCTGGAATCAAGATTGCCAGGAAAAAATATCAATAATCTCAGATATGCAGATGACACCACTCTTATGGCAGAAAGTGAAGAAGAACTAGAAAGCCTCTTGATGAAAGTGAAAGAGGAGAGTGAACAAGTTGGCTTAAAGCTCAACATTCAGAAAACTAAAATCATGGTACCTGGTCCCATCACGTCATGGCAAATAGATGGGGAAACAGTGGAAACAGTGGCAGACTATTATTTCTTTGGGCTCAAAAATCACTGCAGATGGTGACTGCAGCCATGAAATTAAAAGACACTCACTCCTTGGAAGGAAAGTTATGACCAACCTAGATAGCATATTAAAAAGCAGAGACATTACTTTGCCAACAAAGGTCCGTCTAGTCAAGGTTGTGGTTTTTCCAGTGGTCATGTATAGATGTGAGAGTTGGACTATAAAGAAAGCTGAGCACCAAAGAATTGATGCTTTTGAACTGTGGTGTTGGAGAAGTCCCTTGGACTGCAAGGAGATCCAACCAGTCCATCCTAAATGAGATCAGTCCTGAGTATTCATTGGAAGGACTGATGCTCAGGCTGAAACTCCAATATTTGGCCACCTGATGTGAAGAACTGACTCATCTGAAAAGACCCTGATGCTGGGAAAGATTGAGGGCAAGAGGAGAAGGGGACGACAGAGGATGAGATGGTTGGATGACATCACCGACTCAATGGACATGAGTCTGAGTAAACTCCGGGAGTTGGTGATGGACAGGTAGGCCTGGCGTGCTGCAGTCCATGGGGTCGCAAAGAGTGTGACTCGACTGAACGAAAACTCAACTCAACTGGACTCGAAAAGGCAAATCTAATCTACAGCTATGTGAAGAAAACACATCAGTGGTTATCTAGGTCAGGAAGAAATTGGAGCATTACCAATGTAGAAGCCCAAAGAAACTTCCTAAAATGATGGAAATTTTCTGTATCTTGATTTCTCTACACAGAATAATTTCAAATTGTAGCGCTGGAGAAGACTCTTGAGAATCTCTTGGACTGCAAGGAGATCAAACTAGTCAATCCTAAAGGAAATCAACCATGAATATTCATTGGAAGGATTGATGTTGAAGTTCTAATACTTTTACCATCTGATACAAAGTGCCAACTCATTGGAAAAGGCTGCAATGATGGGAAATAGTGAAGACAAAGGAAGGGAGCAGTAGAGGATGAGATGGTTAGAAAGCATCACTGACTCAATGAAGATAAGTGAAAGTCACTCAGTTGTGTCCAGCTCTTTCTGACCCCATGATGATAGAGTCCATTGAATTCTCCAGGCCAAAATACTGAAGTAGGTAGCTGTTCTCTTCTCCAGGGGATCTTCCCAACCCAGGGATAGTACCCAGATCTCCCACATTGCAGGCAGATTCGTCACCAGCTGAGCCATAAGGGAAGCTCCAATGAAGACATGTTGAGCAAACTTTGGGAGACAGTGAAGGACAGGAAAGTCTGGCATGCTGCAGTCCATAGGGTTACAAGAGTTGGACATGACTTAGCAACTGAACAACAACAATATGAAAATTGTGAAAGTGTTAGTCATTCGGTCGTGTCTGATTCTTTGTGACCCCATGGATGGTAGCCCACCAGGCTCCTCTGTTCATGGAATTCTCCAGCCAAGAATACTGGAGTGGGTAACAATAAACATGTCAAATGTATCTAATTGTACACTTAAACAAATATATTTTATTGAATATAAACCATACCCCAATAAAACTGATTTGAAATATGTATTAAGAGACAAGTTCTGTATACTGAATGAACACTTACCTAAAACATCTGGAGAATAGGAAGCAGATAATAAATATTCAATGAGGTGCTGTTATATGTATCATCCCTATTTCTTTATATCCAATGAATTAGAAGGCTATATATGATAAATTTTACACTGTAGCTACGTTAACTGAAAGTGTTTCTATAATCCAAAAACTGTTTTTCAATATTGTTGTACCCTGGGATCATTTTATGAAAAAGGATTATTAATATTGTATTATAGAAAATTAAAGCATAGATAATTGGGTTAAAACCAATCTGAAAGTAAATATAAGCTCAAATAAAGCTATAAAGTAGCTATGTAATAAAATATTACATTTGTCCTTATGTATAAATATGCTATTTATGAAGCTCATACTACAAATAAATTAGAAATTTGGAATTTATTGACCCTAAAATTAATATGAAATTATTAAATAATTTTTAAAAGATGAATTATGAGTTATTATTTTATTTAGTTACCCAGTTCTCACATCAAACAATATGCTTTTTGTGAGAATACCTGATTGACACATGACTTTCCAAAGAAAACAAACTATGAAATTTTACATCTTAACATGCTAAAGAAAATTGAAAAAAAAAAAAAAAAAAAGCACCTTCTCATGTAGAGCACATCTTTGTCCACTCCTCAGCTGTATTTTCTATCTTGTAATTTTTGTTTAATAATTATCTCTTGTAGTCACTCTAGCAGATAAATTACAAAAGGATATCATGGAGAGGAATCTTTCAAACTGCTGATTTAATTTCTTACCTTTCAACCAGATCTACAGTTTAAAGCAGAATTAACCTAACATGAAGGTTAAAAGAAGTTTTTCTTTTTATTACTTACTCTGAAGTTTGATATCCCCACCTCTTAAGAATTTCCACAGTCTGTTGGGATCCACACAGTCAAAGCCTTTGACGTGGTCAATAAAGCAGAAATAGATGTTTTTCTGGAACTCTCTTGCTTTTTCAATGATCCAACGATTATTGGCAATTTTATCTCTGGTTCTTTTGCCTTTTCTAAATCCAGCTTGTACATCTGGAAGTTCACAGTTCACAGACTGTCGAAGCCTGGATTGGAGAATTCTGAGCATTACTTTGCTAGAGTGTGAGATGAGTACAATTGTGTGGCAGTTTGAACATTTTTTGGCATTGGAATGAAAACTGACCTTTTCCAGTCCTATGGCCACTGCTGAGTTTTCCAAATTTGCTGACATATTGAGTGCAGCACTTTCACAGCATCATCTTTTAGGATTTGAAATAGCTCAACTGGAATTCATCACCTCCACTAGCTTTGTTCATAGTGATGCTCCTAAGGCCCACTTGACTTTGCATTCCAGGATGTCTGACTCTAAGTGAGTGATCCCACCATGGTGGTTTTCTGGGTCATGAAAATTTTTTGTATAGTTTCTGTGTATTCTTGCCACCTCTTCTTATCTTCTGCCTCTATTAGGTCCATATCATTTCTGTTATTGTGCTCATCTTTGCATGAAATGTTCCCTTTGTATCTCTAATTTTTCTTGAAGAGCTCTCTAGTCTTTCCCATTCTGTTGTTTTCCTCTATCTCTTTGCATTGATCACTGAGGAATGCTTATCTCTTATCTCTCCTTGCTATTCTTTGGAACTCTGCATTCAAATGGGTATATCTTTCCTTTTCTCCTTTGCCTTTAGGTTCAGTTCAGTTCAGTCGCTCAGTCGTGTCCCACTCTTTGCGACCCCATGAACTGCAGCATGTCAGGCCTCCCTGTTCATCACCAACCCCAGAGTTCACTCAGACTCACGTCCGTCAAGTCCATGATGCCATCCAGACATCTCATCCTTGGTCGTCCCCTTCTCCTCCTGCCCCCAATCCCTCCCAGCATCAGAGTCTTTTCCAATGAGTCAACTCTTCGCATGAGGTGGCCAAAGTACTGGAGTTTCAGCTTTAGCATCATTCCTTCCAAAGAAATCCCAGGGCTGATCTCCTTCAGAATGGACTGGTTGGATCTCCTTGCAGTCCAAGTGACTCTCAAGAGTCTTCTCCAACACCACAGTTCAAAAGCATCAATTCTTCCGCGCTCAGCCTTCTTCACAGTCCAACTCTCACATCCATACATGACCACTGGAAAAACCATAGCCTTGACTAGATGGACCTTTGTTGGCAAAGTAATGTCTCTGCTTTTGAATATGCTATCTAGGTTGGTCATAACTTTTCTTCCAAGGAGTAAGCGTCTTTTAATTTCATGGCTGCAGTCACCATCTGCAGTGATTTTGGAGCCCCCCAAAATAAAATCTGACACTGTTTCCACTGTTTCCCCTGCTATTTCCCATGAAGTGATGGGACCGGATACCATGATCTTCATTTTCTGAATGTTGAGCTTTAAGCCAACTTTTTCACTCTCCTCTTTCACTTTCATCAAGAGGCTTTTTAGTTCGTCTTCACTTTCTGCCATAAGGGTGGTGTCATCTGCATATCTGAGGTTATTGATATTTCTCCCAGCAATCTTGATTCCAGCTTGTGCTTCTTCCAGTCCAGCGTTTCTCATGATGTACTCTGCATAGAAGTTAAATAAGCAGGGTGACAACAGACAGCCTTGACATACTCCTTTTCCTGTTTGGAACCAGTCTATTTTTCCATGTCCAGTTCTAACTGTTGCTTCCTGACCTGCATACAGATTTCTCAAGAGGCAGGTTAGGTGGTCTGGTATTCCCATCTCTTTCAGAATTTTCCAGTTTATTGTGATCCACACAGTCAAAGGCTTTGGCATAGTCAATAAAGCAGAAAGAGATGTTTTTCTGGAACTCTCTTGCTTTTTCGATGATCCAGTGGATGTTGGCAATTTGATCTCTGGTTCCTCTGCCTTTTCTAAAACCAGCTTGAACATCAGGAAGTTCACGGTTCACATATTGTTGAAGCCTGGGTTGGAGAATTTTGAGCATTACTTTACTACTAGACCACCTTTGCCTTTAAAGAAGATGAGAATACCAGACTGACTTACCTGCCTCCTGAGAAATCTGTATGTCAAGAAGCAATAGTTAGAACTGGACATGGAAAAACAGACTGGTTCCAAATTGGGAAAGGAGTATGTCATGTATGTATATTGTCACCCTGCTTATTTAACTTATATGCAGAGTACATCATGCAAAATGATGGACTGGATGAAGCACAAGCTGGAATCAAGATTGCCAGGAGAAATATCAATAACCTCAGATATGCAGAAGACACCACCTTTATGGCTGAAAGTGAAGAAGAAATAAAGAGCCTCTTGAGAAAGAGAAATAAGAGAGTGAAAAAACTGACTTAAAACTCAACATTCATAAAACGAAGATCATGGCATCCAGTCCCATGACTTCATGGCAAATAGAAGGGGAAACAATGCAAACAGTGAGAGACTTTATTTGAGGCGGCTCCAAAATCACTGCAGATGGTGACTGCAGTCATGAAATTAAAAGACTCTTGCTCCTTGAAAGAAAAGCTATGACCAACCTAGACAGCATATTAAAAAGCAGAGACATTATTTTGCCGACAAAGGTCCGTCTAGTCAAAGCTATGGTTTTTCCAGTAGTCATGTATAGATGTGAGAGTTGGACTATAAGGAAAGCTGAGTGCCAAAGAATTGATGCTTTTGAACTGTGGTGTTGGAGAAGACTCTTGAGAGTCCCTTAGACTGCAACGAGATCCAACCAGTCCATCCTAAAGGAGATCAGTCCTAGGTGTTCATTGGAAGGACTGATGCTGAAGCTGAAGCTCCAATACTCTGGTCATCTGTTGCAAAGAACTGACTCATTGGAAAAGACCCTGATGCTGGGAAAGATAGAAGGCAGGAAGAAAAGGGGATGACAGAGGATGAGATGGTTGGATGGCATCACCGACTCAATGGACATGAGTTTGAGCAACCTCCAGGAGTCGGTGATGGAGCTGGAGTGCTGCAGTCCAGGGGGTCACAAAAAGTCGTACATGACTGAGCAACTGAACTGAACTCTGAAGTTACATTTATTATATCATTAACTCTTTTACTTTACATACACTAAGAATATATAGTGTGGCAAACACTGATAGGGACATAAAGATAAGGCAAGATTCACCATATCAGAGTTTACAGAAGACACATATTTAAGGGGTAAAGATTCTGCCTGTATTCTTTGGAATCCTACTTCCAAATATTTTACTACTGACAATAAAATACTTAAAAAGTTAACAATAACTCAAGTGTATTTCCTTTCCTCTGAGAAGTCAATCAAATCCAACAGAAAAGAACTAAAGTTATCCATGGAAATGGTACAAATTACTTCATAATAAATGAAAAACAGGAAGATTTTGTTTTAAATCACTTTCTGGAGCAACTCATCCATGAGTATAGCTATCTTGTTTTACGGATTTTGTTAAACATTTAGTTTATATGACTACTCCATAATGCTTTTCTACATGCCATGAGCAGGAATATATTAGATGAATTAGATCTCTGCTTCCTTTGTTGCACATTGTCTCATAGTTCTGTATTAACTACCTGTGATTAACCTTTTAACAATAAAAACAACAAAATAATAGTAATAAAGCAAAAGCAACACAATAGTCCACTTTAGCAGTCAGGAAAAATATCTAAACCAGAAAAATTACTCTCCATACACATGCAAGGATTGCTAAAATCAAATTCAGACATCAATAACTGATCCAAGATGTCTCAGAACTTCATAACCCATGGCTGTCAAAAATCACTGATATAATAAAAGAATACCAGAAATTGAGGTTGTGTTAATGTGGTATTGGTAGGGATGAATATCCAAGGTAATCTGACAAATATATCAAAGGACTGAAAACCTAGAACTGAAGAATCCAAATAAAAACTAAGTCAAAACATGCCAATTTTAATTTCAAGACAGTTAAACCAATTGCTCCTTTTTTTTTTCTTTTTTCTTTTTTTTTGGAATGAGCAGGAATCATTCATTGATAATTGAAGCAGCATAAGATGCTCATACTTTTTTGATGGAATTATGCCAGAAAGAAAGAAATCTTCAAACAGTTTTCAAATGCAAAGTGGTCAGGAGGTACTTTTGGAAGGTCAGCTGATTAATCTTGAGGGTTCTTCCCTCTTTTTCCAAATGTCACATATCACAGAGCCAGCCTTAGAATTATCACAGAATGATGTTTCTTGGTAGTTCAGATGAGATTCCCCAGTGTCTCAAATGGTAAAGTATCTGCCTGCCATTGAGCCCTAGGCTCAATTCTTGGGTCCAGAGGATCCCCTGGAGAAGGAAATGGCAACCCACTCCAGTATTCTTGCCTGGAGAATCCCCTGAACAGAGGAGCCTGGAGGGCTACAGTCCATAGGGTCACAAAGAGTTGGACATGACTGAGCAACAAAGCATGACAAAGTGCACTCCAGAGTTGGTGTACTTGATCAACATTCTTTTAACAATAAGGAAGCCAGAAAGTATGAGGTATTATAAGAAAATGGACCATCTCATACACATAATATTTGTGTCATTCAGGATTCTCCAGAGAACCACCACCAACAGGACACAGACAGATAGGTAGACAGACAGATGAGATAAGAGATGGGCTTCCCAGGTGGCTCAGTGGGTAAAGAACCTGACTTCAATGCAGGAGATGCCAGAGATGCTGGTTCGATTCCTGGGTCAGGAAGATCCCCTGGAGGAAGGCATGGCAACCCACTTCAGTATTCTTGCCTGGAGAATCCCATGGACAGAGGAGCCTGGCAGCTGCAGTCCATAAGTCAAAAAAGAATCAGACACTACTGAAGCAACTGAGCATAGCACAGAGATAGAGATGTATGTAAAGATTTATTATAGGAATTGGCTCATGCCATTATGGAGGCTGAGATGTCTCTCATCTGCTGAGCTCATAATGTAAGTCCGGGCCGTGTGTGAAAGTCTGAGAAGCAGGAGCTCCAATATTCCACGTTAGGAGAGGATGGATATCTCATCTCAAGAAGAGAGAAAATTTGTCTTCCTCTGCTTTTTCTGTCCCACTGAGGCCACTGAGTGAACTGGAAGATGAGCACTCCCGTTGGCGAGGGCAGGTCTTCTTTAGTCAGCCTCCCAGTTCACATGTTAATCTCTTCCCAAAATACCCTCACAGACACACTGAGAAATAATGTTTTACGAGCTATCTAGATATCGTTCAGGCCAGTAAAGCTGACACATAAAATTAATGATCATAGTATCCTAATTGAAATACTTTTGTTTATCTGCTTTGGCAAGGAGCAGAAAGCCACCCAAACCACCTCATGTTAAAAGAGTTAATTCCAGGCTACAACATGATATCTCAGAGACAAAACACAGAAGTGTAGCATGAACTGACCTCGAAAAACTATTAGAAACCAAAGAGTCTTTGACTTCCAGGACTCCTATGGTCAGTCCATTGGTAACTCCTTACTGTCTATGGAGTTCATGCTTGTAAATGTGTAAGGAAGACCTTCAATCTGGCTCAACCCACTTACCGACCTGATCACCTAGCACTCCTGGGCCATTCCCATCCCTACATTACTACTGCTGCCGCTGCTGCTGCTGCCAAGTCGCTTCAGTCGTGTCCGACTCTGGGAGACCACATAGACGGCAGCCCACCAGGCTCCCCCGTCGCTGGGATTCTCCAGGCAAGAACACTGGAGTGGGTTGCCATTTCCTTCTCCAATGCGTGAAAGTGAAAAGTGAAAGGGAAGTGGCTCAGTCGTGTCTGACTCTTCGCGACCCCATGGACTTCAGCCCACCAGGCTCCTCCGTCCATGGGATTTTCCAGGCAAGAGTTCTGGGTGGGGTGCCATTGCCTTCTCCTATTCCTCACTATTCCTTAGCCCATCCCACTCTCTCCTCTATCCATGACTTCCCTCTCACCCAGTCTTAGTTTTCTTTCAGCTCTGTTGAAAAATTACCCACACTTAGGAATCCACGAAAACCAACCAACCACCCCCTTTTCCAAAAAGTTTCTCCCAATCTCCCCAATTAGGGTTAATCTTCTCTTCCTTATCCTGTTATGTTACAGTCTTTCTCTTCATAAAGATGATCTCCGGTGGGGGGGGGGGGGGGGGGGGGGGGCGGGCACAACAAATATACAATAGAAGGCTTTTTGAAAAGGACTCTAAAGCTCCAGTAAAGGACTACATCCCCAAACTCTGAACACAGAGTGAAGTCCCCAACACAAACTGATAACCCTTCTTGTTCGAAAAACCAGGTATGTGCTCTCCTCATATAGCATTCAATAGTTTACCGTCATTTCAGCTAAAACAATAATGCACAATTATCTAACTAGAAGTATTCATTTAGTCAAAACAAGGAGAAACAGACAACATAAGTTGGTGAACATTCATAAAGTTGAATTACATTCCCAGGATTCTGTGGGTTATCTTACAGAGTTAAAACAGGAAGATAAAGAACAGTGATACCTACATCTCAGATCCCAACATATCACCTCCATTAGGGCTCAGCTTTATGCCAGTTGCCTTAATGGCAATCAAGTTAAAGCAAACTTTCCTTTAGGAAACCCCAAAATACCATGAGGGAGCTAGAATAGAAAAAAAGATAGGCTATGAGGGCATATTTTCGTATTTAAGCATATAGGTAGAAATGTTAGCAGATCCCAAAACAATGGTGATTTTCCAGGAATCTTCAAAAGACACTAAATAATTTTTAAGACTCGGTGATAAACAAAATTAAGCTGAGAATCAGCAAATAATTCATGTGCTACTATTTTGTTAATCTATTTGTTCATTCAGCAGATATTTACAGGTTATCTACCATACACTAAGTTCTGGCCCTGGTCTTTAAGGAGGCAAGTGTGTTCAGTCATGTCTGACTCTTTGTGATTGCATGGACTGTAGCCAGCCAGGCTCTCCTGTCCATGGAATTTTCCAGACAAGAATACTGGAGTGGGTTGTCATTTCCTTCTCCAGGGAATCTTCCTGACACGGGGATCGAACCCATGTCTCTTGCATCTACTGCACTGACAGGCAGATTCTTTACCAACTGAGCTACTAGGGAAGCCCTGGTTTTTAAGGAGACACAGATTTTTCCAGGAGACATAGAGACTTAACCAGAAAGGATGTACAACTTGCTTTAATGTAATATGAATACTACAATATCACTTTTTTTTTTTTTGGTCTATTGGATTTCTTTATGGAGTATCTGCTATGCAGAATTTGAATTTATGATTCTTTTCCTTTTATGGTATGCTATTTTGTGTATTTAGAGAAGATTACAAAACTACTCATTATCAAGGATTCTTGAACTATATGTTCTGGAAAACTGTCTAAAAACCTCAATGACACACTAATAAAAATAGCATAATAATATTTTACCATCTACTATTTACATAATATAGTATATCTCATATGTATGAAGAGATGACATTCCCATTTTATACAGAAAATGAAATTGAGGTGCAGAGAAATTCTTTTGCAAAGTCACAAGCTCTAAGGTACAAATTCCAAATTCAGTGTGCATCATGAACACCCTGTTAAAATACCTACATTGTTGGGTCCCATCCCCACCACTTCTGATTCAGGAGGTCTTAAATGAGGTCTAACAACTTGGATTTATTTCTAGCAGTTTCCCAGGTGACAATACTAATGGTAACAAAATATTCTGAGGACACAAAAAAGGAGAGTTCTTCTCAAAACTAGGAAAGGAGAAACACTATTTACAGAAAAGATGATATTGGAACTGGACCCCTAAAAGATGTCTAGTTCACCAAGCAGGAGATGCATGAGGCAGGCCCACAGGAGCAGATTCAGAGCTATAAGAACTCAATATATACTTTTTGGCAATTGAGGAGGAGGGGACATGAGGTGACTTTCTCAGGTGATGGTATCATTCTATACATTCCCCTCCTTATAATGGGAGGGTAGAAGAGAATGATAAAGATACAAAGAAACTTAAAGAAAGAGAAGGATGCTGAGGTAATTTACACTTGAGAAAATCAAAGCCATCAGCGTGACTAGTCAAGTTTAAGAAAGATGTTTTAGGACTATTGTAAGCTTGGATGTGAGAATTGGACTATCAGGAAAGCCGAGTGCCAAAGAATTGATGCTCTTGAACTGTGGTGTTGGAAAAGACTCTTGAGAGTCCCTTGGACTGCAAAGAGATCCAACCAGTCCATTCTAAAGGAGATCAGTCCTGAGTGTTCATTGGAAGGACTGATGTTGAAGCTGAAATTCCAATACTTTGGCCACCTGATACGAAGAGCTGACTCACTGGAAAAGACCCTGATGCTGGGAGGGATTGAAGGCAGGAGAAGGGGACGACAGAGGATGAGATGGTTGGATGGCATCACCGACTCAATGGGCATGAGTTTGAGCAAACTCTGGGAGTTGGTGGTGGAGAGGGAGGCCTGGCATGCTGCAGTCCATGGGGTCGCAAAGAGTTGGACGTGACTGAGTGACTGAATTGAAGTATCTTCTTATTTCTGGATTTCTCTGAACATCGTTACCTGGTTGGAACTTCTACTTTTACACTGGTTTCCACTGTTTTTTATGATATCAACTGCAACAGTCCTACTTTTTCTAAGAGTCTTCATCTTACTTTTCACTCACTCACTTTGCAGAATGAGTCTTAGGAACATGGCTTGCTTGGTGGCTGGATTATATATGTATATTTATACATACACACTCTTAAGCTTACACTGGTCTATAATACATACACTAATGTTCACACTTGTTTAATACAAGCACATTAAAAAAAACACTTGGTTGTTAAAAATTGATGTTTATTAGTAGAGACAGTTAAATTTCAAGAGCTGTCACAATCTAATGCTGTGGTTTTTGTGGTTGTTTTGGAGTACAGTATAAGCATATTGCACAATGCAAAACCCAGCTGCTTGTCTTCCCTGTGCAATGAAGTATAATTTGGGGGGAAGCCGGATATCTGGTTATTAGTATATATTCATTCTCTGGTTCCACTCTCTCAAATAAAGTTTTGTCTGACAGATGTTGCACAATCTTCACCAGATCAAAACCACATCTGGCAAACAAAGAAGGACACTGTCAATATTCCAATGGAGCCATGATATTTGCCCCAAATATTGTCTCGTATCACTTCAGTCCTACTTGAGACAAAAGTTGAAACATTTCTCACTCCAGAAAATATTTCCAGGGTACTATTTCTCCAGTGAAAGGAAAACAGAATCAGTTGAGTTTCTAGTAGTTATATGTCCATTGTTTACTTGAATAAATAAATACCAGTATGACTTTGACTAATTTATTTAACCTCTGTTCCTTAGTTTCTCTTTCTATAAGATGAGAATAGAAGTAGTATGCACACCATATGGTTGTTAGGAATATTAAATCAATTATTATGACTATGAGTTAATATAAGCTAACCTAATCAGTTAATATAAGGTCTCACTTTATTGACATCTCCATTTCTCTTCCATTTATTGAAATCTACTATTATGGGGGGGAAAAAGCTGCAGTTAGATATATTTCGTCCACTGTTTTCTAAATTTAGAAAAACTTTATTTGTATTGCACCAGGTTGGGTGTGTTTTTATAAGATTAAGAAATAACTTGAACTTGTACAGGATGTACTTTTTTTTTTCATTTTGATTTGCTGGTCTTCTGGGCATGTTGGATATGAGGGTGGTGGGAAAAAAATGGCCCCTGGAGTTCAAATTTGCCAGGAAAAATGAAGAAGTTTTACACGAAGAGTTGGGAACACAATTTTTGAAGTGAAAATTATTTATTTTGTGAATTCAGACCAGTAATGTTAAGGTAATTGTATTCTGGATGTGTATAGGAGCTCTGCATGATTTTAAAAAATATTCCTAAGATTTCTTTCTTCTAGACTCATAGAACCTTAAATAAAGTGAATAAATACAGTTATAGAATGATTTCATGTGACCAAAAATAAGATAATGTTATTAAAATGTGCTTATTGGTGGTGGTAAAACTATTTTGTATGATACTATTGATGGCTTACAGTGAACCGTGTCAGATTTGTGGTCTCTGAAGAAGAAGATTTAGCTTTAGGACCAGGGACCAGGCTTGATCACCTAAGAGCTTTTGTGTAGCAGAGTTTTATTAAAGTAAGAAAAGGGACAGAGAACACTTCTGACGTAGACATAGAAGGGGGATGATAGTGCCCCCCTTGCTGGTGTTCGCAAGGGAGTTATATACTTTTTTAAATTGGTTATTACAATTAATCAAAAGAATATCTCAAGGTTGTAAAAATTTTACCAGACCCACTCCCACAATTTACATTTTAGGATAATAGGATTAGAACTTAGCAATAGAAAGATCCTACCAGACCCACTCCCATAATATACATTCTAAAATATCAGGACTAGCCAGAAGGTTTTCAGGAAGGAGAAACTGTCCTGAAGCAGGATAGCTGTTGTTATATAATCCCTAGTACAGAGTTCAAACTGAGTTGTTTGTTGTGTAATCATGAGTTTGAGACTTAAGTTTTATGTGACTGACTAAGGAATGCAGAGGGAAAAAAAATAATGCACTCGAATTGAAGACATCAATAGGAAGCCATGTTTAGGGTAATGCAGGTGCAGATAATTACATACAGAAATATCTATAAGTCTGTGTATAGAAAGCAGTTAATATAGACATATATTTAATGAAATGATTTCTCATAGGCAAAGAGAATGCATAGATCCAGATCTTAGATTCTAATACTATTCTCCAATAAAAGAAGCATGGATAGACAGTTGATTCTAGGACAGGGGCAGGAAACAAACAATATGGGCCTGGAAAAAAAAGACAGAAAGAGAAAGACAGAAAGTTGGAAGAAGGGAAGGAGAAACTCGCATTGATGAGGACATTTCAAAGAAGCATAGGTACCAAATGAAAGAGTTCCCAGAAGCTAAGGCTGGAACGCTTTGAGTAATATAAAGCAGTGTTGAATAATTACACCAAATATAAAATAAATATTCATAACTCTATACTGACATAAATGAATGAATAAAGAAATGTATGAAGAGTAAGATAAATTAATTGATGCAGAAAAATACTAAAGTATTTATGTAGATATGCCTCCCTTAACAAAGGAAAATATAATTTCCCATTCCTTAAGTACAGGCTATACACAGTAACTTCTTTCCAATGAATATAGTTACATAAAGGGAGAGGAAAAATAAGAACTTTACAAAGGAGAAGCACGACCCACACATCAGCAAGGTGATGAAAGTCAACATTAGTGATGACAAATCAGGTCAACAGCTTACTATGAACCTGAATATGAAGTGATGAGAATTTGCATTTTATCCCTGTAGTCTTTCTCCCATGAATACATAAATATTGTTTAGTCACGAGAAAAAAACACCAGAAAAATTCCAAGAGGCATCCTACAAAATACCTGACCAGTACTCTTCAAAACTGTGAAGATCAAAAACAAAGAAAGTAAGAAACTATCACAGCCAAGAGGAACCTAGTGGAAAAACTGCAAGTGAATGTAATGTGCTATCCTGGCTAGAATCCTGGAATTGAAAAAAGGACATTATACAGAGAAATCTAAATAAACTATGGATTTGGCTAGCAATGTGTTAGTATTGTTTCATTTCCAAATCTGCTGACATATTGAGTGCAGCACTTTAAGGGCATCATCTTTTAGGATTTTAAATAGCTCACCTGGAATTCCATTACCTCCACTAGCTTTGTTTCATAGTAATGCTTTCTAAGGGCCATTTGACTTCACATTCCAGGATAAAAAAGGAGAGTGAAAAAGCTGGCTTAAAACTTAACATTCAAAAAATGAAGATCATGGCATCTGGTCCCATCACTCCATGGCAAATAGAAGGGGGGAAAGTGGGAGCAGTGACAGATTTTACATTCTTGGGCTCCAAGAATCACTGTGGACAGTGACTGCAGCTATGAAATTAAGACATTTGCTCATTGGAAGGAAACCTATGACAAACCTAGACAGCACATTAAAAACCAAAGACATCACTTTGCCAACAAAGAGCCACATAGTCAAAGCTATGGTTTTTCCAGTAGTCATGTATGGATGTGACAGTTGGACTATAAAGAAGGCTGAACACTAAAGAACTGATGCTTTTGAACTGTGGTGCTGGAGAAGACTCAAGAGTCCCTTGGACTGCAAGGAGATCAAACCACTCAATCCTAAAGGAAATCAACCCCAAATATTTATTGGAAGGACTGATGCTGAAGCTGAAGTTCTAATTCTTTGGTCACCTGATATGAAGAGCCAACTCAATGGAAAAAACCCTAATGCTGGGAAAGACTGAAGGCAAGAGGAGAAGAGGACAGGAGAGGATGAGATATTTAGATAGCATCATTTACTCAATAGACATGAATTGGAGCAAACTCCAGGACAGAGGAAGGACAGGAAGCTTGGAATCATGCTGCAGTCCATGGGGTTACAAAGAGTCAGACACAACTTTGCAACTGGACAACAACAACAATTGTTTCAATAACTGTAACAAATGTACCAGACCAAAATGAATAATACAAATGTGAATATTAACAATTAAAAGAATTTGGCCCAGGGTGTTCTAAAAAATAAAGTCTATTTTCAAAGATATGCTCATCAAGACAAGCAAATGTGATGAGATGTGGAGCTCTTTTATGTCCAGGATATTTCCTGTATTAGTTTAGGCCCTAAACATATCTTAGAACGGTGGGTTATACCAGCTTTGCAGTGACTGACCCAATTGACATGACTTCAAGAAGATCATAGGATAGTACCAAAACTTTCTGGTTACGTTACATATTTGTGGGAAATGGAGACATGTAATACGATCTTGAAATGGTGTTATCTGCAATGCTGTGGCAGATGTAGATTCTGGGAACAGCAAGTAGCATTCCCGATCATTGATACTGTATAGGAATTAAAAGCCAGAATTTCTTAAAGGACAATGAGTTAATTTTTATGCTAGCTATTAACTAGAATTCCTTTTCATTGATGCCATTTTTGTTGTCTAAACTCAGCTGTCTTCCTACCATGCTGTCTCTAAGTCAAGTCTGGGGGGAGTATTAAAATGAAAACAAGAAATGGTCAAAACGAGCAATGATCTTTACTACTTAAATTCTAGCATGTACGTATTTACCATGATGATAATGAACATTAAGTTTTAGGCTTCCTCATTGGCATTAATCCTTATGAAGATTGTGTGCTTGTTTTATATTCTTAATTTTACGTATATTTTCTTTAAAAATAGCCTCTGAAATCATATGAATTCTAGGCCATGACACCCAAAGACACAACTGCTGATTATATAATTGAAAGAAGGACTATCACAGACATTTAAACCCACAAATAATTTTAAGTACCAGTTCAATCAAATAATTTCAGCATTTAACAGTAAAGTAGATACTTGCAGTAGAACTGGTAACCACTGGCAAATGAAGTCACTTTTTTACTCCCTATATGTTCCCCTAGGAAAAGAACTAAGGAGAACTGAGAAAATCAAATATAAGAAATCCAGAATGGTTTGTGTGTGTGTGTGTGAAGCTGATTATCAGCTACTATGCATTAACCTATTAATTATCTAACAATATCACATTAAACATGATATTTAAGTACTAACAAATCATAATATTGTAAGATAAATCTTTATGATTTCTGTCTGATTCTCTAATATAAGTTAGACTATGACAATCTCATTAAATCCTTGAATGGTTTAAAGCTGTTTTTCTGGTTTTTTTTTAAGAAGTGATGAAAAAATGTTTATTTTCTAATCCATTCCAGGGTACTTCATCCTGTCTTCCTAATACAACATAGAAAGGGGAAAGACTGCTTTCATTAATGTCCTCCCCAATCTACAAGACCCACTTTATGAAGTGCTTACTGTGTCAGACACTGGACTAGATGCCCCAGAACAAACTGATCAAAGAATCTCTAGCCTAGAACACCTCCTAAACTGGTGGGTGAGGAAAACGACAGCCAACTATTACACACGATAGTAAAACAATGCAGAAATGGCATATTCTCATGAAACGAGAGCATTATCACTTAGCTGACTGGCAGCAGCCACATAACAGTTACTAGAGCTGGTGACCACTGAGAAGAACAGAAGAGTTCTGAGTAAGTCATGCTGCAAACAGTCTGGTGTTGTTGAGCATAGATTGTGGTATAATGGTTGTTAAAAGTTAAGGCTAGAGAGTTAAACGATGACAACATCATGAAGGAACTTAACATAGAATATGAAGGAACAGAACTTTAGCCTGCAGATGACACATCATTGAGCAATTTCAAAAAAGTGAAATACGTGGTCATAACCAGATCGATCTGACGGCTGTGTGCCAACATGAATCAAAGAGCCAAAAGTGAGGAGCAGGAAGGTCAATGAGGAGACTGTTGTAATCAACAAGACCCTGGTAGTTAGACTGGTAAGAAGTGATTCAAATGTTAGAAGCAGTTCTGGATCAACACAACAGAGCAGAAAGATCCTGCACACGTCATCTCCAACAGACACACCAAAACTACAATGATACAATGATAGAATGACTATCTCTGAGAAGGACCTGAACATTAGCAGAATAGCTTTTCTACTACTAAGGATATAAAGAAGAGGCAATTATCAAGATGGGCAGGAGGGGTAGGGATACAGTCTAATCAGAATTCATATCCCAAGTGCACAACCCACACAAGAGGGATACCACAGCCACCGAGGTCACTTCTGAGGAGCACAGTGTCCAAGACCCACATCGGGCTCCACAGCCCAGTGGATGTGAACCAGGAAGGTGAGCCCCCATAACATCTGGCTTTGAAAACCAGCATGGCTTATATCCAGGAGAGCTGGAGGGCTTTGAGAAACAAAGACAACACCCTTGAAGGCCTCATGAAACTCACTGTAAATAGTAGCACAAAGGCAGCAGCTTAAAAATCAACATGAATAATATAAGAAAGAGTATGACTAATTTTAGGGCATATGTGGGGGAAGTATGCAGGGACCTGGTGGCACTTTCTCCAGGACAGAGTGCTAGCAGGTGTAGTTTATTTTACTTTCCTTCCACCCAGTTGGCCCCGCACTGAAAGGCACCATTTCTGTTCTCTCTATTAATCTAGCTAACAACAAGTGCCCTGCCCTGATTAATGCTTCCCTAAGGAAAGGCAATGCCAAAGAATGCTCAGACTACCACACAATTGCACTCATCTCACATGCTAGTAAAGTAATGCTCAAAATTCTCCAAGCCAGGCTTCAGCAATACATGAACCATGAACTTCCAGATGTTCAAGCTGGTTTTAGAAAAGGCAGAGGAACCAGAGATCAAATTGCCAACATCTGCTGGATCATTGAAAAAGCAAGAGAGTTCCAGAAAAACATCTGTTTCTGCTTTATTGACTATGCCAAAGCCTTTGACTGTGTGGATCACAATAAACTGTGGAAAATTCCAAAAGAGATGGGAGTACCAGACCACCTGAACTGCCTCTTCCAGAAACCTATATACAGGTGAGGAAGCAACAGTTAGAACTGGACATGGAACAACAGACTGGATCCAAATAGGAAAAGGAGTACGTCAAGGTTATCTATTGTCACCTTGCTTATTTAACTTCTATGCAGAGTACATCATGAGAAACGCTGGACTGGAAGAAACACAAGCTGGAATCAAGATGGCCAGGAGAAATATCAATAACCTCAGATATGCAGATGATACCACCCTTATGGCAGAAAGTGAAGAGGAGCTAAAAAGCCTCTTGATGAAAGTGAAAGAGGAGAGCAAAAACGTTGGCTTAAAGCTCAACATTCAGAAAACAAAGATCATGGCATCTGGTCCCATCACTTCATGGGAAATAGATGGGGAAACAGTGGAAACAATGTCAGACTTTATTTTTCTGGGCTCCAAAATCACTGCAGATGGTGACTGCAGTCATGAAATTAAAAGGCACTTACTCCTTGGAAGGAAAGTTATGACCAACCTAGATAGCATATTCAAAAGCAGAGACGTTACTTTGCCAACAAAGGTCCATCTAGTCAAGGCTATGGTTTTTCCAGTGGTCATGTATGGATGTGAGAGTTGGACTGTGAAGAAAGCTGAGCACCGAAGAATTGATGCTTTTGAACTGAGGCGTTAGAGAAGACTCTTGAGAGTCCCTTGGACTGCAAGGAGATCCAACCAGTCCATTCTAAAGGAGATCAGTCCTGGGTGTTCCTTGGAAGGAATGATGCTAAAGTTGAAACTCCAATAATTTGGCCACCTCATGCAAAGAGTTGACTCATTGGAAAAAACTCTGATGCTGGGAGGGATTGGGGGCAGGAGGAGAAGGGGACAACAGAGGATGAGATGGCTGGATGGCATCACCAACTCATGAGTTTGGGTGAACCCCGGGAGTTGGTGATGGACAGGGAGGCCTGGCGTGCTGCAATTCTTGGGGTCACAAAGAGTCAGACAGAACCGAGCGACTGAATTGAACTGAACTGAACTGAAGGACCCCTGAGAGTCCCTTGGACTGCAAAGAGATCCAAACAGTCCATCCTAAAGGAAATCAGTCTTGAATATTCATTGGAAGGACTGATGTTGAAGCTGAAACTCCAACACTTTGGCCACTTCATGTGAAGAACTCACTCATTGGAAAAGACCCTGATGCTGGGAAAGACTGAAGGTGGGAGGAGAAGGGGACAACAGAGGATGAGATGGTTGGATGGTATCACTGACTCAATGAGTTTGAGTAAACTCTAGGCGTTGGTGATGGACAGGGAGGCCTGGGGTACTGCAGTCCATGGGGTTGCAAAGAGTCAGACATGACTGAATGACTAAACTGAAGGACCTGCCCTGCCCAGCATGCCCACCCTAACTGGCTCCTGCCAAACAGCTACCATCCCATCCCACGTGGTGAGCATCTCTGGCTGGCACCAATATACCTTCAAAGTGGCTCCCATTCTAAAACCCCAAGCCCACACACCAGTATACCCACAACAGTCATGGTGGGGCCTTGCAGCTAGTCACTCAAAGAGCCAGCCCCAACCTCCAGTATACCCACAGCAGTCACAGCAAGGCCTTGTACACAGCCAGCCCAGGACCAGACCCTTCCACCAGGGCATCCATAGCAGTTCAGGCCAGGTATTACAATGGCTGGCCTGGGTACCAACCCAGCCAACCAGCAAACCCACAACAATTATGGCCTGACCATAACAGGAGGGTCCACACAGCCCATGTAACGGATACCCCAAGAACACTTAGATTTGGTAATTAGGGGGTATTACACCTCAGAGTCCCACAGGACATTTTCTATATAAGGCAACATTTTCAAGATCAGGATATATAGTTGATATGCCTAATGCATAGAATTAAACGCAGAGAGTTAGGCAAAACAAAGTAATGAAGGAAGACCTTCCAAACAAAAGAACACAGACAAAACTACAGGGGAAAAAAATGAAATGGAGAAAAGCAATTTATCAGGAAAAGAGTTAAAAATAACAGTTATAAAAGTTGACAAATCACTGGCCAGTTTCACCAAAAAGAGAAAAGACCCAAATAAACAAGATAAGGAATGAAAGAGGAGAAATCACAACTGATACTGCATGAATACAAAAAAAAAAACAAAACAAAACTGTATAAGAATACTATCAACAATTATATGACAACTGAGAAGAAATAGACAAGTTTCTAGAAACATAAAGTCCACTAAAACTCAATAAAGAAGAAATAAATAACTTGAATAGACCAATTACTAGAAATGAATCTGTAATTTTAAAAAATTTCCTACAAATAAAAGTCCAGGACCAGATAGCTTCACAGGCAAAATCTACCAAAGAACTTATACCAATCTTTCTCAAACTCTTCCAAAAGAGTGAAAAGGAAAACACACTCCCAAAGTCATTCTATGAAGCCACCATCACCATAATACCAAAATCAGACAAACACTACCAAAAAAGAAAATTACAGGCCAATATCTTTGATGAATTCAGATTCAAAAGTTCTTAACAAAATATTAGCAAACCAAAACCAACAACACATAAAAAACCATGACAAAGTTGGATTCATCCCAGGGTCACAAGGATGGTTCAACATATGCAAAATCAATATGATACACCACATTAACAAAAGAAAAGATAAAAACCACTGCTCATCTCAATAAAGGTAGAAAAAGCATTTGATAAAATTCAACATCCATTCATAATACAAACCTCTAAGAAAGAGGGTATAGATGAAACATATCTCAGCATAACAAAAACTATTTTTGAGAAACACACTGCTAATAATATACTCAACAGTGAAAAGCTGAAAGCCTTCCCACCAAAGTCAGGAACAAGACTAGGATGCTCTCACCACTTCTATTCTACACAGTACTGAAAGTTCTAGCTATAAAAATCAGACAAGAAAAAGAAATGAAAGGTATTCAAATTGGTAGGGAAGAGATAAAACTGTCATTATATCCAGATGACACAATATCATATATAAAAACCCTTCAGTCCATGGGGTCACAGAGAGTTGGACACAACTGAACAACTGAACAACAACAAAGACTCTATACAAAGACTACTAGAAATGACAAATGAATTCAGCAAGGTAGCAGGATACAAGATTGACATACAGAAATTTGCTGCATTTCTTTACACTAAATGAAATATCAGAAAGGGAACAGAAACAAACAATTCCTTTTAAAATAACATCCAAAAAATGCTTACAATTAAACCTCACCAAGGAGGTAAAAGAATTATATGCTGAGAACTAAACAAAACATTAATGAAGGAAATTGAAGATGGTTCAAAGAAATGGAAAGATAGTCACTATGCTTGGATTAGAAGATTTAATATTCTTAAAATGAAATTTAGTCCAATCCTTATCAAACTACCCATAACATTTTTCACAGAACTAGAACAAATAATTCTAACATTTATATGAAACCATAAAAGACCCAGAACTGCCAAAGCAATCCTAAGGAAAAAGAACAAACCAGGAGACATAACCCTCCCAGACTTCAGACAATACTACTACAAGGCTACAGTAATCACATCATAGTATTGGCCCAAACCAGACATACCAATCAATGTAACAGAATAGAGAACTCAGGACAATTAATCTTCAACAAAGGAGGAAAGAATCAATATGATAAAATTAATAATCAACAAAGGAGGAAAGAATACACAATGGGGAAAAGACAGTCTCTTCAGCTAGTAGTACTGGGAAAGTTGAGGCAACCACATGCAAATCAAGGAAGTTAGAACACACCATCACACCATACACAAAAATAAACTCAAAATGGATTATAGACCTAAATATAAGATAGCCAAAAACTTCTTCAAGAGAAGATAGGCAAAAGTGACATAAACTTTACCAATGTTTTCCTATGTCAGTCTCCCAAGGCAACAGAAATAAAAGCAAAATTAAACAAATGGGACCTAATCAAACTTGTAAGCTTTCACACAGCAAAGGAAACCATAAAAAAAAAATTGCAAATAGAATTGCCCTATGACCCAGCAATCCCACTGCTGGGCATACACACTGAAGAAACCAGAATTGAAAGAGACACATGTACCCCAATGTTCATCGCAGCACTGTTTATAATAGCCAGGACATGGAAACAACCTAGATGTCCATCAGCAGATGAATGGATAAGAAACCTGTGGTACATATACACAATGGAGTATTACTCAGCCGTTAAAAAGAATACATTTCAATCAGTTCTGATGAGATGGATGAAACTGGAGCCGATTATACAGAGTGAAGTAAGCCAGAAAGAAAAACACCAATACAGTATACTAACACATATATATGGAATTTAGAAAGATGGCAATGATGACCCTGTATGCAGGACAGCAAAAAAGACACAGATGTGTATAGTGGACTTTTGGACTCAGAGGGAGAGGGAGAGGGTGAGATGATTTGGGAGAATGGCATTGAAACATGTATAATATCATGTAAGAATCAAATTGCCAGTCTATGTCTGATGCAGGATACTGCACGCTTGGGGCTGGTACATGGGGATGACCCAGAGAGATGTTGTGGGGAGGGGGGTGGGAAGGGGGTTCATGTTTGGGAATGCATGTACACCCGTGGTGGATTCATGTCAATGTATGGCAAAACCAATACAGAATTGTAAAGTAAAATAAAAATTAAAATAAATAAATAAATAAAGCAGAAATAGGAAAAAAAAAAAAAGACAACCTACAGAATGGGAGAAAACATACAAACAATGTGACTGACAAGGACTTAATTTCCAAAATAAACAAATAGCACATACAACTCAATAACAACAAAATAAACAATCCCAACAAAAAACAGAAGACATCAATAGATACTTCTCCAAAAAAGACATGCAGATGGTGAACATCATTGTTAATTATTAGGGAAATTATGCTCATCATTGCTAATTATTAGAGAAATGCAAATCAAAATTATAATGAGGAACCTCCTCACATCAGCCAGAATGGCCATCATTAAAACTTTAGAAATAACAAACGTTGGAGGAGGTATGGAGTAAAGGGAACCCTTCTACATTGTTGGTGGGAATGTAAATCGGTGCAGCCACTACAGAAAACAGTATGGAGGTTCCTCAAAATATTAAAAACTGAGTTGCCATATGATCCAGCAGTCCCATTCCTGGACGTATATCCAGACAAAACTATAACTCTAAAAGATATGTGCACCCATATGCTCAAAAGCAGCACTATTTACAGTATCCAGGACATAGAAGCAAGCTAAATGTCCGTCTAAAGAGGACATATATGTACACATACACAAATGCACACACAATGGAATACTATTTAGCCATTAAAAAAGAGTGAAATAATGCCATTTGCAAGAACATGGATGAACCTAGAGATGATCATATTAAGTGAAGTAAGTCAGAAAAAGAGACAAATATCATATGACAGGTAGAATGTAAAATATGACACAGATAAACATATCTATGAAACAGACTCACAAACATAGAGAACAGACTTGTGTTTGCCAAGAGGGTTTGGTGAGGGAAGGAAGGGCTGGGAATTTAGGATTAGCAGATGCAAACTATTGTATACAGGGTGGAAACAAGGTCCTACTCTACAGCACAAAGAACTATATTCAATGTATGTAATAAACCATAATGGAAAAGAATGTGAAAAAGAATATATACAGATATAACTGAATCATTTTGCCATACAGCAGAATTGGTACAACACTGTAAATTAACTATTAATATATTTCAGTAAAATTGTTTAAAAATAAAATTATAAAGATGTTCCCTGAACTTTGGAGGAGAATAGATGAACACAGTGAGAACTTCAAGAAAGAAATAGAAAATGTAAAAAAAGAACCACAGAGCGGAATAATACAATAAATGAAATGAAAAATGCACTAGAGAAAATCAACAGCAGATTTGAGAATGTGTGAGAACAAACCAGTGATCTTGAAGCCATGGTAGAGGAAATCACCCAATCAGAAAAGGAAAAATAAAGAGAAATTTTTTAAATGAAAATAAAAAATTGAATTAAAAATTTTAATGAAAAAATTAAAACGATGTAAGTGACATCTGGGATGTCAAGCATACCAGTATTTACATGATAGGGATTCCAGAAACAGAAGACAGAGATAAAGGGACAACAAATCTACTCAAAAAATAATTACTGAAAACTCCGCTAACTTGGCCAAGGCAATAAACATCAAAGTCCAGAAAGTGGGGAGAACCTCAAACAAAATGAATCCACAGGTCCCCATTCCCAAACATACTATGATTAAAGTGTCAAAGTTGAAGAGAGAATTTTAAAAGCTGCAAGAGAAAGACAACTAGCTGTGTACAAAGCAATCCCCACAAAATTATGTGTTGACTTTTCAGCAGAAACTTTACAAGCCAGAAAGGAGTGACATGATATATTAAAAATGATAAAGTGAAAGAACTTATAACCAAGAATACTTTACCCAGGAAAGCTGTCATTCAGAAGCGGAAAACAGATTTAAAAGTTTCCCAGGCAAACAAAAGCTAATGGGGTTCATCAATACTAAACCAGCCTTCCAAAAAATGTAAAAGGGAAAGAAAAAATGGAAAGAAAAAAACATAACTAGAAACAAGATTCAAAAAAAAATCTCATTTGAAAATGTGAATGTATAGTAAAAGTGGTTGACCAGTCACCTGTGAAGCTAGTATGAATGTTCAAAAGTCAAAAATAACATCATCTATATCTAAAATAATTACTAATTACTTTCTATTTTGATACACAAAATAGATGCAAAATATGATTTCATGAATATAAAATTGTTGTGGAAGTGGAATAAAAATGTTGTGCTTTTAGAATGTCCTCAAACTTAAGTAATCATCAACCTAAAACAGAATCATATATACATAAGTTACATATGAAACTCATGATAACCACAAACCAAAAAACACATACACAAAAATTAAAAAGAAATAAATACAAACATTTATAACTTAAAGTTGTCATCAAATGACAAGGGGAGAGCACAAGAAGAATGGAACAGATAAGAATTTAAAAAGTAGATTATCATCCTATTTTTTTTTTTATAGTTCTGTAAATTAACTGAGAGAGTCTGCCTCTGCAATCAACATCTCATATCTTACATTACTTTTGGGATGTGATGGAATACAATAAATCTAGAAATTCTGAGCAAATTACTGTTGTTATATACAAAAAATCAAAATTTGCAAAATTTTGGCCTTTCTCTAAGACCTCATGACAAAATATCTTAGTAGAGGAAGACATATCAATCACAAATAATGTCTTATTAATGATTTTGAGCTTGCCCAATAACTATTCTTTTTTAAATTATTATTCAGCTCTCCAAAAATGTCTCAACATTTATATTTATCCTGACAGACTACTTGAGGATTCTTTACATAATTTACATAATCTTACATTCTTTACATAATCTTATTTTGACAGTTTCTTAAAATTTATCTTTTATGTATCCATTGGCCGTAATCAAAATTTCATGAACTCCAAATGTCATAGTTGGCTGTGGATTTAGAGTAATAAAGAAAAAGTGATGTGGAGCTGAAGCTCCATATCAGCTCATGCTATGTCTGAAGAGAGTAAAAATTAAATAAAAAAGAATTCACCTGGCCGAATACATCTCTGAGATCAACTGAATATTGTTGAAAGGCTTATCTGTAAGGTTTCCAGGCTTCTTTGTATCACTTCTTTAAGGTAGGCTAGGACCTTGTTAAATAGAATACTTATTCTGTTCATCGCTGTGTTTTCTGCCAGAAAATTGAGAAGTCCCTTCTCCCCACATTTCAGTATTAGTAACATGGAAATAGAGCCGTACATAGGTAAATAACTTATTCACAACTGTTATCACAAATACGCACAGCTCAACATATACAACCCACACTTTCCCCGTTCATGAATAGTAAACATTTTGAAACAAATTTTTTCTAACTCACAGAGGTAGTTCATGGATTATAATATTGAAACAATCAGTATAAGAGCCTCCTTGGTGGCCCAGTGGTAAAGAATCTGCCTGCCAATCCAGGCGATGTGGGTTCAGTCCATTACCTGGGAAGATCCCACAGGCCCTGGAGCAACTAAGGCTCTGTGCCACAACTATTGAGCCTGTGCTCTAGAGCCTGGGAGCCCCAACTGCTGAAATCTGCGTGTCTTAGAGCCGCACTCTGCAACAGGAGAACTTACCGCAGTGAGAAACCTGTGCACCACAGCTAGAGAATAGCCCCCCTCACTTCAACTAGAGAAAAGCCCATGCAGCAACAAAAACCCAGCCCAGAGAAAAATAAATATTAGTGCGTGTATGTAGATAAGTCGCTTCAGTACTTTTTGCAACCCTATGGACTGTAGCCGGCCAGGCTCCTCTGTGCATGGGATTCTCCTGACAAGAATACTGGAGTGGGTTACCATTTCCTCCTCCAGGGGATCTTCTCAACCCAGGGATTGAACCCATGTGTCTTGTGTCTCCTGCATTGGCAGGTGGGTTCTTTACCATTAGTGCCACCTGGGAATAATTAAGTAAACCAACAAGATTCAATCCTTTGGTCCAGAAGATCCCCTGGAGAAAGGAATGAATACTCCAATATTCTTGCCTGGAGAATCCCATGAACAGAGGAGCCTGGAGGGCTACAGTCCATAGGATCACAAAGAGTTGGACATGACTGAGCAACAAAGCACGACAAAGTACACTCCAGAGTCAGTGCACTTGATCAGCATGCTTTTAACAATAAGGAAACCAGAGAAGATCAGGTATTATAAGAAAATGGATCATCTCATATGCATAATATTTGCATCATTCGGGATTCTCCAGAGAAACAGGATATATAAATATACACATACTGATAGAGATGGCTTCCCAGGTGGCTCAGTGGGTAAAGAACCTGCCTGCAATGCAGGAGATGCCAGAGATACCAGTTCGATTCCTGGGTTGGGAAGATTCCCTGGACAGAGGAGCCTGGCGGTCTATAGTCCATAGGTTGCAAAAAGTCAGACACAACTGAAGTAACAGAACATTAGTACAACACAGCACAGAGACAGAGATAAAGATGCATGTAAAGATCTATTATAGGAATAGGCTCATGCCATTATGGGGGCTGAGATGCCTCTGATCTGCTGAGCTCATAATATAAATCCTGGTCCAAGTTTGAAGGTCTGAGAAGCAGAATAATTAAGTAAATAAAGTTTTTGTAAAATAAATACAAATAAAAATAATCACTATAGTGAAAAATCAAACATTCATGAAAATTTGAATTTCTTGGAAGAATCAGAAAAATAGTTTTTATTTTGAGATAGGACAATGATGTAGACACTACGGTACTGTTATCCTAGCCCTGGAATACATCAGGAAAAACAGTCATTAAGAAAGCAGGATTCCCTTTGATGGACTCTCAGGTAAGATATTTAAGCTATATGCATCATAGATTGTACATGTTCTATCTATCCAACAGAGATCCAGCAGATAAGCACAGCATGAAATAATGTATTTAAAAGTAGATATTTTACCTTAGGAATATTGAGAAATATCAATAAATATTTTTGGATCTAACATGACAATTCATAACCACAGTATCTTAAAATACTGTTTACTGTTCCTTTGGCTCTCTAGACGTTGTCCCTTTTATGTGTCTTACCAACTCTTCCCCATGTCCTCAGCCCCTACACACATACTGACTTGGCTTCTTCAGGATCTTTTAGGTTAAACTTAAGGTTTAAGTCCTGATACTCAAGTTTTAGGTATTTATTTCAGAATTTTACAGAAGTCATTGACGCCAAAGTCTCTGAGTTACTAAGTGATTCTGCGTTTGTAGAGATTCAAGTGAATACTCACATCCAGACTTCTTCAAAAAATCAGAGCTCCTGCCTCTCCTTGACATTAACCCAGCCCCAGTCTCTTTCCCTCATCATCTACATGACTTCAGAGATGAGTTTTTTTAAACTGGCTGGTTCTTCTGTTAATCAAAAATAGTCATTTTTCTGGGTCATTGGAAAAAAAGGAGTTGAACGTATCTAACGAATGATGCTAAAGCTGAAACTCCAGTACTTTGGCTACCTCGTGAGAAGAGTTGACTCATTGGAAAAGACTCTGATGCTCGGAGGGATTGGGGGCAGGAGGAGAAGGGGACGACAGAGGATGAGATGGCTGGATGGCATCACTGACTCGATGGACGTGAATCTGAGTGAACTCTGGGAGCTGGTGATGGACAGGGAGGCCTGGCGTGCTGCGATTCATGGGGTCGCAAAGAGTTGGACACGACTGAGCAACTGAATTGAACTGAACAGAAAGCTTTATATAATGACTAGGAAGATTGTAAATCTCTTTGGAAGCTGAAAAACTTCTATTTTGAGAAAAATTTATCTTTTATTAATCAGGGTAGAATAATTCTTAACATTGAAATAGTTTTTACTATTGTATTGCTATCTGCAAATGAGAGCAGAAGTTTCAAGTTCATTGTTCACAGATGAATGAAAACCTTATGGTCTTCAGAAAAATAAAGCAAGATTGGATAGTTATTTAATTCATGAATCCAAACAACTGAAACTGGTGGTCATAATTATTGAAAAAATGTTCATTAATAAATAAAGTCTTGGCTATTAAAAAAGCAATTTTAAAAATGGCAATAGACAGCATGGCCAAGTTGATAAAGTAGACATACTATGACCTCCTGCCATAGGCACACTAAAATTACAACTATTTACAGAGCAACTACTGAACAGAAGACAGGCAGAAAAGATCTTTCACAACTAAGACGGGTAGGATAGGCAAAGACATGGTATAGTTAAAATCCATACACTTAGGTGGAAAACCCACACATGGGGAGGATAATTACAACTGCAAAGTTTGTCCCCCAAAGTACAAGAGGGTCCAAGCTCCATATCAGGTCCCCATGGCCTGGAGATCCTGTACCAGAAAGCAAGCCACCAGAAAGTTTGACTTTGACCACTGAAGAAGGCAAAAAAACAGTCAAAATATACCTTGAAACTAGTGAAAACTGAAACACAAAATCCCAAAATCTATAGGATCTGGAAAAATAGTTCTAAGAGAGTCTATAGTAATAAAAGCCTAGCTCAGGAAACAAGAAAAATATCAAATAAACAATCATCAAATAAACTTTTCATCTAAAGGAACTAAAAAAAAAAAGTTAAAAGTTAGTAGAAGGAAGGAAATAATAAAGAAGAGTGGAAATAAATGAAATCAAAACTACAAAAATGATAGGAAAGACCAATAAATCCAAGAGCTGACTCTTTGAAAAGGTGAACAATATTGAGAAACTTTTAACCAGACTCCTCAAGGGGGAAAAAAAAAAGAGTGGGCACAAATAAATAAAATCAGAAATGATATAGTAATTATAACCAAAACCACAGAAATATAAAGGATCATAAGAAATTATCACAAACAACTATACTCCAACAAAATGGACAACCTTGAGGAAAGGAATAAATTCCCAAATCATACAAGTTTCCAATAGCAGATCAGAAATAAAAAAAACCTTAACAGATTTGTCACTAGCAATGAAACTGAATCAGTAACCAAAAATCTCTCTCTCAACAATCAAAATTTCAACAACAGATGACTTCCCAGGGAAATTCTAACAAACATGTAAAGAAGAGTTAATACCTATTCTTCTCAAACCATTCCAAAAATTGAAAAGAAAGTAACATTTCCAAACTCATTCACTGAGACCAGTATTATCCAGATACCAAAACCAAAGATATCATTTTAAAAAAGTACAGGTTAATATGCCTAATGAATATAGATGTAAAAATCCTCAGTAAAATAACATCAATTCAAACGCAGCAACATACTAAAAGGATCATACATCATAATCAAATAAGATTTATTCCAGTGATACAAGGATGGTTCAATATTTACAAATCAATTAATATGACATACCACATTAGCAAAATGAAGGATAAAAATAATGATCATTTCAACAAGATGCAGAAAAAGCATTTAACAAAAATCAACATCAAATTATGATAAAAACTCAACAAAGTGGTCATGGTAGGAACGTGCCTCATCATAATAAAGGTCATATATGACAAACCAGCAGTTAACATAATATTCAATCATGAAAAGCTGAAAACTTTCCTTCAAGATCAGGGCCAAGCATAGATGCTCACTATTTCCACTTTTATTCAACATAGTACGTGAAGTCCTAAACAGAGCAATCAGGTAAGAGAGAGAAAATAAAAGGCATCCAAACTGACAAGAAGTAAAACTGCACTGTCTGCAAATGGCATAACAGTATTATGTGTGTTAGTCGACAGTCATGTCCGACACTTTGTGACCCCTCGGACTATAGCCCGCCAGGCTACTCTGTCCATGGAATTCTCCAGGCAGGAATACTGGAGTGGGTTGCCATTCCCTTCTCCAAGGGATCTTCCCAACCCAGGAATCAAACCTGAGTCTCTTGCACTGCACGCAGACTCTTTACCACTGAGCCACCAGAGAAGCCCAATAGTATGTATAGAAAACCCTAAATACCACCAAGAATCTATCAGTTCTAATAATGAAGTCAGTAAAGTTGTAGGATACAATATCAATATACAAACATCTGTAGTGTTTCTATACACTAATAAAAGACTATCAGAAAGAGAAATGTAAAACACAATCCCATTTCTGATCACATCTAAAACAATAATACCTAGGAGTAACTTTAACCAAGGAGCTGAAAGACCTATACTAGGCAGACTGTAAGACACTGATCAAAGAAAGTGAAGATATTGCAAACCAATGAAAAGATATACCATGGGAGAAATAAATTGTTAAATTGTCCACAGTACCCAAAGCAATCTACAGAGTGAATGTAACCTCTGTAAAAATACCAATAGCATGTTACATAGAACTAGAATAAATAATCCTCAAATTTTTATTAAATCACAAAAGACCCAAATAGCCAAAGCAATCTTAAGAAAGATGAACAAACTTGGAGATATCATGCTTCCTGATTTCAAGCTATAATACAAACCATAGTTATCAAAACTATAAGATAGTGGCACAAAAAGACACATAGATCAATGGAACAGGACAGCCCAGAAATAAACCATGCTTTGTTTACAACAAAGGGACAAGAATGTATGATGGGGAAAAGTTTCTTCAACAAATGATGATGAAAACACTGAACAGCTACATGTTAAAGAATGAAACTGGATCATTTTCTTACACCATACACAAAAACAAATACAGAATGGATTGAAGGCTTAAATGTAAGACCTGAAACCGTAAGACACACAGAAGGACACATAGGAAATACACTCCTTCACATCAGTTTTAGACATATTATTTTGGATCTTTCTCTTCAGACAAGAGCAACAAAAGCAAAAAAAGAAAGAAAGACATAGGACTACATCAAACTGAAAAACCTGGCAGAACAAAGAAAGCTATTAACTAAAAAGTGAGCTCTGTGAATGGGAGAAGATAGCTGTGAATGATACCTCTGAGGAGGGGTTAATCTCCAAAATACTTAAAGAATTCACACAACTCCATATCAAAGAAACAAACAAATGCATTAAAAAGGAGTCATAGGATCTGAACAGACGTTTTTCTAAGGAAGACATACAGATAGCCAACAAACTCGTAAGAGATGCTGGGCATCACTAATTACCAGTATCATCAAATCAAAACCACAGTGACATACCATCTCACACCTTTCAGAATGGCTATTATCAAAAAGAAAATGAATAATATTGGCAAGGATTTGGGAAAAAGGAAATCCTTGTGAACTACTGGTGGGAATTGCCATAGTCATGCAACCACTATGGAAAACATTATGGAGATTCTTCAAAAAAAGAAAATGAGGGATATACTATATAGCAGGAGTAACATAGTCACTTAGTAACAACATTATACGGTGGATACATGGCTATTAGACTTATTGTGGTGACCAATTAGCAATGTACATAAATGTTAAACCACTATGCTGTACACCCGAGACTAGTATGTTTACACTTCAATAAAAAAAAAAATACATCAGAAAGTAAGTCAATTGATTGATTGCAGGAGGTAGGAAGAGAAAATATCAAGGATAATTCCTAGATTTTCATCTCAAGAAACTAAATACAAGATTATGCCACCAAAGAATACTGAAGGAGGAGGTAATTTCAAATGGGAGATTGTGGGTTCGACATTGGATTTTGCTGTGTTTTGAAATCTGAAGTGCTTCTGACACATTCGTGTGAAACTGCAGTCCACACTCAGATGAAGCAAGAGCTCAGAGGTATGACTACCGTAAGTCTTCTCTGCTTACCTGAACCAGATGAAAGTTCTCTACAGAGATTCCCTATAACACTAAATACGAGATGTTAGTGTATCTCTTGTGACACAAATTAACCTTGCTTTAAAATTTAGTTCTTGCGTGGTGCTTTTACTATTTGGACCACATATTGGCAGCCCCCTTGATGAAGGAACTGTCCCTCTTATCTGTACTCTTACCTAAAAGAGCCTAGCAAGTGTCCTATTCATAGGAGATATGAAAGTGTCAAACACATAATGGCTGCTCAATGTTTACTGAATGAGTGAATAAATAAACAAAACATTTACTGTGCCGATAATTAAAAATAATATGCTTGCTGCACAACTTTGATAATTTACATTTGAAAATATATGGGTAACATATTCTAACAATGCGAACAATAGCTGCCATTTTATTTTCCGTCTTTTTCTTGTTCTTGTTTGTACAGCCAGAAGGCTCAAGAGAGTACAACTGGTCAAGAAAGAATCTTTAATACTGGAACAGAGTACTTGCTTTCCTGTGAGTTTGCATAACCTTCTCTCTCAGCATTATCACTAGCAGAGTTATTTCTCAGCTAGAATGATAATATCCCTGCATTCATTCTCTGGGGAACTAAAATAATAATTTCCTGATATCAAAAGCCTTGTAGAAAGAATTTTAAGCTACTTTGTTTGTATATGCTATTTCTTAAATACCTGGAGAGGAGCTTAAAGAATGGTAAAAAAAAATAAATAAATTTATGGGGAAAATTTAATTATCATTATCAAATAACCAAAATTTTTTAATTTAAATGACTGTTGAAGTCCTAAGGAAATAAAAGTCTACATTTTGTACTTTACAGAGACAGACCACCCCTTAAAGAGAAATAAGCAAATATGATTGGGATTTAATGTGAGGATCTAGCTTAACTGATTACAGATGTAGGTGAACTACTAATTGAAGCCATGAGCATGATGCCATTTTATTAACTTGCTGGTTCAGCTAGTGGAATTTGGGCTATTATTAAGGCTGTTTTTTGTTTGTTTGTTTGTTTTGCTTTTTGGTTATTTAATACCTACCACTGAGTACTATTCAATTCATGGTTCCAGTGATATTCAATTCATTTTTAAATGGCAATCCATCTCCATGTGAGCTTCTCTTAGATATTAATTTAGGTGACCCATGATACAGTTTTTGAAGAGCAACCAAAATAAAAGAATAAGCTTCAGTTGAACGTGTGATTTGAGGCTGGGTGAAAACAAGGCAGATTTTTACTGACCTAACACTACTGCAACTCTTTTCCTCCAGAAGAGTCCCACCAAACTCTAGGTATGCTGGAAATGAAAGTGAAATACAAACACATGACTTTACTTCCTTATAAATCTATTGCTATTTTTCAAGAAAGATGCTTAACTTGTACATGCCCTTCTCTGAAATACACACTCCCATGAGCATTATATTAATCCTATTGTAACTTCCAATGAAGTCCAACATAAATTCCACTTCTGGGACTCCTCCATAACTTTCAGACACCCTCAACCCTCTGTGATTCCCCTTCTTTCTGTACATATGCTTTTAACAGAACATTTACTGTATTGATATTCCATTAGGTACTGTGCTGGGCTCTGATGTCACCAAACTCAAACTCACAAAGGTTCTAGGAGAACAAGAAGACAGAAAAATAAGTTGAGATGTAAACATAGTATCATGAGTACTGTGAAAAAATTGTATTTGTTGTGTGTGCAGGTGAAGGTAAGAGAATAATTACTTTAAAAGTTCTTTAAGAGGTAACAAATGAACCAAGTTAAGGGTTAAATGTTTTCTCCTCGATCAGGATATCACTATAATAATTATTACTACACAACTGAATAACAAATATGGCATTTTGTTAACAATCATTAAAAGTAATTTTTTTTTACTAGAAATAGATCAATTTTTTTTCAGTAAGTTCACATATCTATGTGCGTGCATGTGTACTCAGTCATGTCTGACTCTTCATGACCCCACAGACCGTAGCCCACCAGTCTCCCCTGTTTATGGGATTTTCCAGGCAAGAATACTGGAGTGGGTTGCCATTGTCTTCTCCAGGGGATCTTCCCGACCCAGAGATTGAACTGGTACCCCTTATATCTCCTGCATTTTTACTATTGGTGCCACCTGGGAACCCCTCACATTAGTATTAAATTTTGCTAGAATAGGACATAGATCAGCATCAATTTTGTTTCTATTTTTCATTTTTATACAAGATAACACATAGTCTCATAAATAAGCACGGACTGCAGCCTACCAGGCTCCTCCGTCCATGGGATTTTCTAGGCAAGAGTACTGGAGTGGGGTGCCATTGCCTTCTCCATAAATAAGCATATGAGAACACAAAGTTTTTTAATAGTAATATCTGAACTCCTGGGCTTCTGGGTCAAAATATCCAAATCACATAGTGATCTACCATTAAAAAAATAATTTTTAATGAGCTGCTGCTGCTGCTAAGTCGCTTCAGTCGTGTCTGACTCCGTGTGACCCCATAGACAGCAGCCCACCGGGCTCCCCCATGCCTGGGATTCTCCAGGCAAGAACACTGGAGTGGGTTGCCATTTCCTTCTCCAATGCATGAAAGTGAAAAGAGAAAATGAAGTCGCTCAGTCGTCTCCGACTCTTAGCGATCCCATGGACTGCAGCCCACCAGGCTCCTCCATCCATGGGATTCTCCAGGCAAGAGTACTGGATTGGGGTGCCATTGCCTTCTCCTTTAATGAGCTATCAGCTGACAATTCATGCATTCCCTCAAATTTGTTAAAAGCAAAGAATGGGGAACAACTGACTAAAAAGGGATTTAGGGGACCTCCCTGGCTGTCCAGTGGTTAGCAATCGCCTTCTAATGCAGGGGATGAGGGTTCAATCCTTGGATGGGTAACTAAGATTCCACTGCCTTGGGGAAATTGAGCCCGCACACTGCAAAAACAACCCAGTGCAGCCAAAAAAATTTTTTTAAGGATTTAGAACACTTTATGTTAGTCAGTATATTGCCAGGAAACAATGTCCTATGAATATTTTCATATTTCTGTGCAAAAAGATCTTTTTGAACAAAATTACCCTTTTAGCAACCTGGATTAAAGATGACTGAATGGAAAACAAGCCTTGAAAGTTACAGAGATCTCCAGAGTCTTAGTGACATCTCTCTAGGAGAATCGGTTTCCACTGTAGGGATTACAAACCTAGAGAACACCCACTGCTCTCTCCAGAGAGGATCTGTTTCATTCTAGAGCAAAAGTCTCCATCTTTATCTCCAGAGGGGAGGAGGGCCAACTGTGCAAGTTACCCAGAGTAAGTCTCTAGACTGACAATGTCTCTCTCTCCTGCAGTACAAACTCTTCAGTGTTTAGGTGACACCTGCAATCATTGAGTCTTCTGATGGGGTACTGCAGTGCTATATAGACAGATCAATTTTAACAAGATGGCATACTCTTTTGAAAGTCTATGAATATACCAAATGGCATACCATAGAACAATTAAACTAAAGCTAGTGAAAAAATAAAATTGCATAGAAATGTTGAAGATAATTCTATACTTAAAAAGTAAAAATTACAAAATTAAATTTTATATTTTTAGAATTGCATGAGTCTGTGGGTAAACTATTAGGAAAGTAAAGAAATGATAAAAATTCAGGATCGTGTCTTACTTTTTGAGGGAAAAGGGATATAGTTATGGAAAACTAAACAAGAGGCTTCTAATAGTAATGTTTTATTTTCTAATTATTTTATGATTTCCTGTAAACTACACAGACATTGTATTTTAGTATATAGATATCTTATAATAATTTTTAACATCCATTTTTTAAAGTTAACTGTTCATGTCACAGCTGAGTGATGATTGGGAAGAACTTAAGTGACATGAGTGCCTACTCATATAAGGCACAGCAAATAAGAAAATTTTGTTTATTCATCCACTCTACAAATATTTACTGAGCACAAATAATGTGCCGTTGATCTAAGGGCTTCTGAAACTTTAGATAAATCAAAATTTAACGAAGGGGAGCAGCTAATGTTATTGCAATCATCCAGGTAGAAGATGATAGTGATTTTGACAAAAGTGATAGTAGTAGAGATAAATCATCTGATACTAGTGACATTTTAAATGTAGAACCAACAGAATTTCCTGATATTTTAGAGGTAGGGTGCAAAAGAAAAAAATATTTAGTATAACTCCAACGTTGTGACACAAGCAACTAGAAAGATGAAATTCCCATATACTCAGAGAGGTTAGAAAGTAGAAGCAGCAGGTTTGATGGAAAAGAAAATTTGATATCTCCATTAGATACCCAAGTGACACTGGACGTATATGGCTGGAGTTCAAGAGAGAGCGATTTCAACACCAGATGTGCAGCTCACCAAGTCTGTCAACTACAAGCATTTTATTCTTGCCTGAGATTTTCATTTGTGTGTACTTCTCATCGAGATAACAATACCAAAATTTGTCTTTTGACTAAGAACTACATATATTTATACAAAAGGGTATTTTTAGTGGTAAGGCATACAATTTTCTAAATACTTAACTTCAGCAAAAATACATGAGTGTGTGTGTGTGTGTGCATGTGTGTGTGTGTGTTAATAAACTACAATGCTAATATGGTCTTGGCACTGATTGCAAGCTTCCTCACTAAGAAAGGCTGAAACATTGGCCAGTAATAGCTAAGGAAAATGTCTCTGTCACCATCATCTCTGTACTGTCCTTCCACAGACCTCTGCTGTGATCCATGACATTCTGGGCTGAAATATATATTTCTTTCTATCATTATTTTTAAAACCAATTACAAAGCTGCTCTGATCTCTGTTAGTGTAGGTGCTTGAACTGACCTAATGAGGGTCAGTTAGTTCTCTGCCTATAGGTTTCTCTGTTCCAAACTACAGGTTCTTTGACTAGCACTGTCCCGCACATCAGACACTCTGCACAACAGCAGCTGCAAGCTTGTGTCTCAGCTTTGAGTGCTAGCTCCTATTCACTCTAGGTGTCTTAGCTCTGTCTCTGAATTGTGCATCTATACCAGCACACATTTTATAGGTATTCTAGTGGTAGTTGTGGTCAATAAAAATAGTAGATTCTACTTGACTCAAATATTAACTGAAAAATGCCTCCAGCCTTATGGAAAAGTTATATATAATATTAGAAAAGTTGCCCTTGGCTCTGGAACTCAGAATTTTACAACTTGATAATATTATATCTCTTGTTATAAAAACTAAAACAACTTTATGAGGTTACTTCAAGTCTAGGGTATGATTTTCAACACTGTCTATGCATAAATTTGCTTATCAGTTGATACAGATATAATAACCATTTCTATCAAGATAGGCTGATAAAATTTTTTAAATATTTACAATACCTATTTATTATTTTACATGAAAAATATAAATTCTAACAGGATAAAATTATAGTGTTCACTTTGACTATTTTCTTACATGTAGGAAATTTACACAGATAACCAAATATCTACTAGATTGTAGCTCAGTAGGTAAAATAATACTAAAGGAGATCAGTCATACGTGTTCATTGGAAGGATTGATGTTGAAGCTGAAACTCCAATACTTTGGCCACCTGATGCGAAGAGATGACCCATTTGAAAAGACCCTGATGCTGGAAAAGATTGAGGGCGGGAGGAGAAGGGAACAGAGGATGAGATGGTTGGATGGCATCACCGACTCAATGGACATGGGTTTGGGTAGGCTCCGGGTGTCAGTGATGGACAGGGAGGCCTGGCGTGCTGTGGTTCATGGGGTCACAGAGTCACACATGACTGAGCGACTGCTTTGAGTAGATAATTATCTTTAATAAATAAAGGTACCAAATGACATAATTGAGAAATTAGAATTAGGAAATCCCTCCACAGATTATACTTGGCCGTTGACAAATTTTTAATTTTTGGTTCTTTTTCTAGACTCATAGAGATCATCACTTATCTTCGTATGTATTATTACCTCAGATGTGTAACAATACTCTTTCCTGATATCAGTTATATTGAAATAATGCCCATTCATTCAACACATTTCTTAATATGCACTCTGTATCCCATACTATGTTAAGCACAAGAGATAAGAAAATTTAAAAAATAAATAAACCCTAGCTTAAAAAGTAGACAACTAAAATAGAATGGAAACACATTAAATAGTTTCATTTCATTGTGGTGCATATGTTTTCAGATTTATGCACAAAGATCAGTGATATTAATGAGATAGCTATAACTCTAGGAAAGTTTCAAAGACACAGTGATACTTTAACGAGATAATATGTATCAAGTACACAAGTGCTAGACGGGCATTCCTAGGAATTAGTGTTTGAGTCCACATATTAAACTATCAAGTAATTTTGTCCTAGAACACAAGGTAAAAGAAGGGAATTGTCAAGAAATGAAGCTAAAAATAAAGGCAGGGATTTCTTACTTCTATACTATGAAGACAACATACCTGGGATACACAGAAGGTCTTTCCCAATCCAATAAAGACAAACTGTAACAAACATTTTAAAAGCATGACAGTGCTCTTAAATATTTTAAGAGCATGAAAAAGAGCAAAGAAATCTCAGGAATAAAACAAAAACAAATAATTAAGAACAGTAAACTGAAACTTGAATAATAAGAATAATCAATAAGCATACAGAAAGGCTGGGTTTTGCCTAACACCAGTATTCAGAGCAGATGACAATCTGTAACAGTTAAATGCTACATTCCTAAATTAGGCATAGCCAGTTGACAGGTACTTAATTCCCAGGTTCATAGCAACAATCAGAATTTCAGAAGAAGCAAGAACTTAAAGCAAATCCTCCACAGAGAAAATTAATACTGATTTATGACTCCAGGATTCCACGTAAGTTCCAATTACACAAGGAAATAAGCCGACCATAAGTGAAAGTCAGGAGGCTGCCACTGTAGGAATCTGAATAATGGAATTGCTAGATAAGACTTTAGAAGACTTGTGTTTGAAATATTTAAAGGAGTATTAAAATGAAGTTTAAAATTCAAAAATAAATAAGACATTATAAAATGATTAAAATATATGATAATTAACCAAATAATTCAAAAAACTGGGAAGATATAAAATTTAAAATTTTAAATAAATAAATTCAATATATTAACAGTAGATGAGACACAGACAAAAATGAAAATTTGTCAAGTGAAAAAAGATTTGAAAAAATTATCCAAAATGAGTCACTGAGAGTCAAAAGGATAAATAATGATATTTAAGAAAAATGTAAGACAGAATGAGAAAGTTCAACAAATAGCTTAATCAGAGTACAGTATGGAAGAATAGAGGAGGTAGAGAAGATATAAGTCTGTGACAATAAAGAACTTTTGAGAACTGATAAAGATCATGACTCTGCATATATAAAAATTCATAACATGTAACAAGAAGGATAAATAAAAATAAATCTACATCTAGACACATTTTTAAGAAAATTAAATGAAATGAAACTTTTCTTTTAAAAAAAATTATCCAAACAATCAATTTCTGGCCATGGAGAAGTAACATGAAAAGACTTAATCCCCA